>NC_031774.1:43570655-43642601 GCF_001522545.3 Parus major | reverse complement strand
AATAGAATAGAATAGAATAGAATAGAATAGAATAGAATAGAATAGAATAGAATAGAATAGAATAGAATAGAATAGAATAGAATAGAATAGAATGTTTCACTTGGCAGAGACCTATAAGAATTATCTAGTTCATCCACATGGCCAATTCAGAGCTATCAAAAATTAAAGCTTTGCTGTTAAGGGCCTTGACCAAATACCTCTTAAGCACTAACAGGCCTTGCTCACCTTTCTAGGAAGTGTTTGACACCCCTATTGAAACATTTGACATCTAAATGTCCAGTCTAGACATCCCCTGATACTGCTTTGAACCATTCTCACAAGTCCTATCACTGGATTCCGGAGAGAAGAGGTCAGCACCTCCCTCTTCACCTCTCTCCTCACAAAGCTGTAGCAAACAATGAGGTCATCCCTCAGCCTCCTTTTTTCCAAACTAGACAAATCCAAAGTCATTAGCTGCTCCTTACAGGACATTCCTTCCAGCCCTGTCACCAGATTTTTTGTCCTCCTGTGGACACACACAAAGAGTTTCACATCCTTCTGAAATCGTGAGGTCAGAAGGCACACAGGACACAAGGTGAGGCCACAGCACCGCTGAGTGTGGACGGATAACCATCTGTGCTGAGCAGCTCTTTGTGCTGGGTTTGATGCACCCCAGCATGGAGTTCACACTCTGGCTGCCTGGGCACATGGCTGACTCACATGGAGCTGCTGCCAGCCAGCACCCCCAGATCCCTCTCTGCAGGGCTGATCTCCCAGTTCATACCTGTGTCCAGCTTAATATAATCGATAATATAATAATTCTTACTGTATAACATATAAAATATAAAATTTATTCTTTGTAATGTATAAAATATGTGTACCTACACTGTGTGTGCACTTCTACCTGTTACTACATTATCTGCAAGAAACCAATATGCAGGCTGCCATTTACTGGGCTTTGTGAGTAGAATTCTTGAAAAATATAGAGGTCTTTTTGAGCAGTTTTATTACTAGCAGTTCAAAAAATGTTTTCAAGTAAGAGTTTTAAAATAGCTGGAAAAGTTGGAAAAACACTTTCTAAAGTGAATTACAGAATTTATTACAAGCCCAGAGAAAACAAGTACCTTTACAATGTGGAAATTACATAGGCTGGTGTTTTCACACATATGTGCCTCTGGATAAGAGCTTTAATTCCTATTTAGGCACTAAACCAGAACAAGCATGTTTTCAATAGAAGCAAATTATAGCAAGGCAATTATATTGGAAAACACACAAAAATAAAACTCTCCAGCAAGCATACATTACATAAAAATAGCAAGTAATGGCATCTGGATTGATATGTACTGATTTCCTTTGAAAATGTAAAGATACATCTAAATCTCTTATTTCAGAATTCATGTATGACTCAGAAATGCCTTTAGCTTGACTTGTATATTTGACTGTATCTTTATTCAGAGAAGCATAAACTTACATGCTTATGTTCAAATGTATATAATTTCTATGGTTTGTTACTGACTGATGACCAAAATGCTTAAGCTACTTGTGATGGAAAATCTACTACCAATACATGGTTACATGAAATAACAATTTTCCTATTGAAATATTTATTCCAAAAGCTTTCAGAGTGCTTGCTAACAGTTAGGAAAGAATTAGAAACTATTACCTTATGTAATTTTTGCAAAGAATTTGGCTTTGCCAAGATTTCAGCAGGACCAGTGTTTGAATTTCGGTGTTACATGAAATATCATCAACGTTAGTGACTTTTGCCAAGCTAATACAGTAAAACTTTATCCAGTGTTTGTCAATTATGCCCTTACTTTGTAAAGGCATTTTGGTGTTGTTGGCTTTTGGATTTTTTGTTGTTGTTTGGGGGAGGGGGATGTGTTTGGTCTTGGGTTTTTTTCCCTAAGCACAGAGGATTTAGTTTTGGAAGATTGTCATTCACTGATGGGATTTACTCCCTTTCTATGTTGGCAGTAGCTTTCATTGTTTTGTTGTTTTAATTTTCTATACAAAATAGACAGAAGTCAAAAGTACCTTTTTCTAAAAATGCATTGGAAAGAAAAAGCAGGGGGAGGAAAGAAAATCTCCAGATATTTAGGGACAGAGTAACAGAGTAACTACCAGCAACAATGAAAAACTTTATGGGGCTGCACTTTATTAACTCTGTCCATTTGAAGCTACTAATAATTAGCTGAGCTCAAAATGATTGCTTAGCATTCAGCAGGGAAGGTAGCATTTCTCCAGAAGGGACTTTGTTATTGGAGACTGTTTTTATAAATGCATAGTTTCCTTAATTCCAGTATAATGATCTTTCCTGACTTAGTTATTGTTGTTTTAAGTGGCTAAAATAAGCACTCTTGTTCATGTACTTTCAAATGAAAACATGAGTGTTCATGGCTTTATATTACTGAAGTTTTCCCTTATTGCCCCTACACACCCCCTTTTTCTTCAGGCTGCAGTCTCTAGGTACTTTGATAGTTTATACTTTCTTCTCAGAGCGAGGTGTTGTAGTAAAAAAATTCCTTTGGCAGCTACCAAAATATGTCACACTGACTGTAACCTTTAGAAAAAGGAAATGCTCCATGGAGCTTTGATTATGTAAACAGCATATTCTGTCCTGAAAATGGGGACATTGCCAAAGGAGAAATTATATAAAAGTATGTATATATTTTTTACTACATTTTACTTTATTTTGATACTTAGAGGTGCCTCTTTCAGACTTCTGTGCTGTACACTCATATTGCTAAGATCGATTGCTTTTTTCATGTATAATATTATTGTGAGCAGAAGTGTAAGAGACATTGGTTATTGTTTTTAATTCAATTGCTTCCTCTGTTGGATGAAGTCAGAGCAGAACAGCTATTCTACAGGGGCTGCAGGGAAGTGGAGGTCTGTGCAAACACTCCATTGTCGTTGCATGAGGACAGGCAATCTGACCAGCACGGAGTGAGACACACAAGTAGGTTTTAGTTATGTTCAGTGTTTGCTAAAATTTGGTTTACATCTATGAAAAACTCTGGAAACATAACCAAGAGATTACCAAGCTGTGTAAATCCTTCACAACTGGGATATTCTTGAGTCTTCCTTCTAATACTGCAGCTTAAATCTTGCAATGCAGATCTTGGATCAAATTCGCATGGGTAAGAATTTTGTTAAATTACAGAGTGGTTTAACTGGCCTGAACTGCTTTAGTCTTGCAAGATGAACAAGGTTACATCATTTGTGAATTTAGAGAAAACTTCAGATTTCACCATGTGCAAATGATTTAATTTAGACTCAGATAGGCTGAACCATGACAAGATACATGTAATATAAATGGACCTCCATCACCTTTGAAGAAAAAATTTTTTTACCAGAAAAAAATAACTGTGACAATCTCATACAGTCTTCTTGTTCCTGACTGAATATTACTTCTGGATATTATAATGGGCGTTATTGGCCACGGACTACACAGCAGCTGGATTATTATTGCACTCAGAGAAAATAGGGACTTTAGATTTTATCACATATGGTACTAGGCACACAAAATCTGTGCATTCAGTACTGTATTCAAGGTATTATCAAGTTGTATTAAAATTATAAAAAAAAAAAAAATAAAATATCACTCCTGTAATTAGGGACTGGCTTTCCAGACCAACTATTTTAAAATTAGTGGTCTTATAGGAATGGACTGGTGGAACAACGAAGCATATTGGCAAATGAATTCAAATGCAAAAAAATAATAACTTAGATTGGAAGTGTTGCCTGAAGATTATCTATTCCAAGCCTCCACACAAAGCAGAACCAACTTTAATGTTACCTTAGGCTGGTCAGGTCATTATCCAGTTGTGAATCCATATGGATATTCTGACTCCTCTTAGAAACCTTTCCCAATGGCCACTCTCATTAGAAAGATTTTGTTCCCTTATATTCATAAAACCTATATGTTCATACTGAGATTAAGAAAATTCAGATTAAAGTGTTATAAAAAGCTGAACAAGGAGGAAAATGAAGGAGAAAGACGACTAAACCTGCTGAAGCAAAAGTCCATTAGCATCACATTTAAATATATATATTTAAAAGAAGTTCTAAATAATTAGACATACAATATTTTTTTTTTCAATTGAACTAGAAAATATGCACAACAGATTGATGAGAAGAACTATTACCACTTAGCAAGAAAGCAAAATAAACACAGAGAAATGGTATCATTTGTGTTAAGGAAGCTTTCCTGTCTCACCATCCAGAAGACACTGGCAGTCACAGCTGCACCACCTGAGCAAGGACCAAAGCCCCTTGGCAGAGTCTGGCTCCAGTTCTCTAGTGGAGGTCAGTTTTATCTGACTCCCTGCACACCCCACACTCACACTCAGACAAGAGCTCCTTACCTGCTCAACCACAGCTTTCACATGGCAAAATATCAGACATCTCAATCCTTCAAATCTTTTAATCTTGGTGCAAAAACTAACAAAATAAGAGTGTGCGTTGGGTGCCTCTGAGGAAGGATTCCACTTCTTACTAATACATTCCAGCCCTGCAGCTTTATCTTCTTTTTCTGTAATATATACAGTAAGTCATCTACCATTCAACCCACTTCCAGTAAGTCAGTTTTTCTATCATATCCTGTGTTGTTTTCAGAACTGACACCCATTCACTATTTACCAAACATGATTTACAGTTTCCAGCAGTTCTCTACCTTTATCATCAATTTTTTATCACTGGATCACAGCTGAACCCAGGGGAGGAAGTTGTTATATGCAACTGAAATTGATACTAGCTCTGCATTTTCAAAGAACAATGTTGCACAAATGAAAGTTCTGACCTGCAAATAATGACTAAAAAGCCCAAACAACCCAAACCACCAAAAAACAAACCAAAAACTAACACTTCTACAGGAAAAGTCTTTACAATTCAGAAGGGATCTGAACTGTTGTACGTAGTTAACCTGTGTGAAGCATACCATTAGCAGCACGTTTTCTTAATCAACACAGTGTGGTTGCTTGCAGAATGTAGGAATTGTTATTTCCACACAGAAATTCACTCCATTAGGTTTTTTCTGAATAGTGTCAGTGACCTTAAGATGTATTCATCTGAATAAGATATGCACGTACATAATATATGATTTAATTTTCTTTATATTCCTTAAAAGATTTCCCAAAAGCCAGCTAAATGAGTATATATATTTTGAAAAGCATATACCAACAATAATAGCTGGTTCCCTCACTTCTATTAACTGAGTTCTCAAAACAGTTTTTATGTATTAATTAATTAATACTCATATGTAGTCTGTGACATTAGGCAGTGTTATTAGTTCTGGTTTCTATCAAGGATCTAACACTCAAGGAAAAGGAAGGATAGCAAAAGTAATTCTTTAAGTAACAAATACTACATTAAAACAAGGAATTACCCAAAATTATTATACCATTTCTTTTCTACTTTGACTTTATAATAAGCAATTAATCCATTGTATATAATTTGCTAAGTTCTATATTCATGGTTCCTTAAGAAAGAAAAGAATTCAACTGCCTGGGTGAAAGGGAATCTCACCTGCTGGAATCGGGGGAAGGGGAGAATGGCTGTGATCTGTGGCTGTGGTCTGTGACCCAAAAATAGGAAACATTTATTCCTAGTAAAGAAGGGGAGGAAAAGAAGTCAGTCCCCATCTTCCTTGCAGTTTGTAATCCATCCTGGCTGGAGCAGATTGTAAGACCTAAAGTCAGGAAAGGAACTATTTCCAGACATTCAATGCTATTTCATGCCCTTCATTTTTCAAAGCAGGAAGAACGTGGAACAGACAAAGATTTTGAAAGCCTGGTGAATTTTAGGAACTTGATATGCTTTTTTGATATTTCTGGCTCAAATGTAATGACAACTTTCAGAATAATTTTTTTCCCCACTTTTCTCAAAATTATTCATAGATTCCAGAAAGGTCACCCCTATGCTCAGAAGCTTTTAATGTTTAATTAAACTTTTCAGAAAAGTAAGGAGGGTGGTTAGCAGAACTGCTACCTTGGGCTTATTTAGGGACCTTGAGAGGCTCCCTTGGCAGGCAGTCCTGAAGGTCAGAGGAGTCTAGGAAGGCTTTAAGAAGGAAATCTTAAAGGTTCAGAAGTAGGCTGTACCCTTAAGCCAAAAGATGAGCCAATGGAGAAAACCAGCCTGACTGAACAAGAAGCTTTGTCTGCAACTCAGGAGAAGAGATTCTGTGGAATTTGGAAGAAGGGGGAGACAGCTCAGAGGACTACAAGGATGTTATGATGTTATTCAGAGAGAGAATTAAAAGGGCCAAAGCCCAGATAGAACTCAATCTGGCTTCTTCTGCAAAAGACAATAAACATGTTTCTGTGCATACATTAACAACAAAAGGAAGGCTAAGGGGAATGTCCATCTTTTATTTGATGCTAGGAACAAACATAGTTACAAAAGATGAAGAGAAGGCTGAGTTATTTAAAGCTTTTTTGCCTCAGATCTTTAATAAGAAGAACAGTTGTTTTCTGGGAACTCTTCCCCATGTTCTAGAAGATAGAAATGAGGAACAGAATGAAGCAGTTCAAGGGGAAATTGTACATGACATGCAACACTTACATGACTTGCACAAGCCCGTGGGGCCTGATGAACCCACCCAAGATTACTTGGAAGCCAGCAGATGTGCTCACTGAGCCACTCCACCATTGATCAGGAGTCCTGACCAGGGAGCTTCCAGCTGACTGGATATTAATTAGCCAATGTGACACCCATCTAAAAGAGGGTGGAAGGAGGATCTGGGATACTACAGGCCTGCCAGTCTGACCTGGTGCCAGGGTCATGGAGCAGGTCATCTGGAATGCATCACAGGACAAAGAGGGGATTAGACCCAGCTAGCATGGGTTTATGAAAGGCAGGTCCTGCTTGACCAACCTCATCTCCTTCTGCAACAAGGTGACCTGCTCAGCATATGAGGGAAAGGCTGTGGATACTGTTTACCCAGACTTCAGTAAAGCTTTTGACTCTGTTTCCCACAGCATTCCCCTGGACAAACGGGCTGCTCCTGGCCCGGATGGGTGCACTTATTGCTGGGTAGAAAAGTGGCAGGAGGGCTGAGCCCAGAGAGTGGTGGTGAATGGAGTTACATCCAGCTGGCAGACAGTCATGGCTGAACATGAGCCAGGGTGTGCCCAGGTGGCCAACAAGGCCAGTGGCATCCTGGCTTGTATCAGCAATCGTGTGGCCAGCAGGGCCAGGGCAGTGATTGTCCCGAGGCTACACCTCAAATCCTGTGCTCAGTTCTGGGCCCCTCACCACAAGACAGACATTGAGGCATTGGAGTGTGTCCAGAGAAGGGCAAGGAAGATGAGAAAGGGTCTGGAGCACAAGTCTTATGAGGTGCAGCTAAGGGAGTTGGGGTTGTTTTGCCTGGAGAAAGGGAGGCTCAGAGAGGACCTTAATTCTCCCTGCAACTGCCTGATAGGAGTATGTAGCCAGGTGGGGGTCATTCTCTTCTCCCAAGTAACAAGCAACAGAACAAGAGGAAATGGCCTCTAGTTGCACACAAGGAGGTTTAGATTGGATATCAGGAAAAATTTCTTCACTGACAGAATGGTCAGACATTCAAAAAGGCTTTCAAGGGAATTGGATGAATCACTGCCCCTGGGTTTAGTTAAAGGACAGGCAGATGCAACAGGTAGGGACATGGCTTTGGGGTAGTTTAAATTATGAGTAAGATTAATATTTGGACTTGGTGATCTTACACATCTTTTCCAGCCTATGATTTTGTGAATATCAGTTCAAAGAGTTCACCATGAAATTATCACCAAAATGTAAAATCTAAGGGTTTTTTTCAAAGCTGTTAAGTATCCTTTGAACATTTTGATTGGAAAAAATTAATCTAAAATTTTTCTACTGCAGTAGGATTTTAGTAACATATATTTATCTACTACCCTGGAAATTCCATCTAGTGCCTGTAAATATATATATATATATATATATATATATATATATTTAGAGAGAGAGAGAAAGATTTTTTTCCTTGTTGTTTTTCAGATGTAAGAGCAAGCAGTTTTTAAAAATATATTTCTTTGTTCTAAGTCCCCTAGAACATTATTTTAGACTTCAGCAATTCCACTTCAGGAAATATGGGATTAAGACTTTCTGAGGTGCTCCTGTCCCCTCCAACCCTGTCTACAGTTAATCTATAATAAAGGTTAATTTTGAAAAGCGAGCTCCATAGTATTTACACAATGAAGTCAAACTCTGAATGAAACACACTTGTAAAAACAACAGCAGCCTTTTCCTTGTGCAATATAGGATGTGGTCAATCATTTGGCAATTCAGTTTTGGCACATCATGAACTATTTATTTGTTAAGGCAAGTTCTTGAGATTACAGAAACTCTGGGAGGTTTTTTCCTTTCTTTCCTTCTTTTTTGGTCTTTTTTATTTCCTCCACTGCAAACTATTAAATTTGCAGAGCCTGATGTTTATTTCACACTGAAATGTGCACTATTGTTCCGATAAATATTTGATGGTGCTGGAGTTCAGTGGATATAGCCTCATATGTTTCTTTTAAAAGGTGTTTTATAACCTGGTGAATGCACTGTGGTCAACTGAGCAAGAAAAAAACAAACTCAAACCAAAAACTTTCCACTAAAAGATGACACAGGGTTCAGTTTCAGTTTGAAAAGGGTGTGGAGGAAACAAGTAACCATATATTTTCCTGAGTCTCTCAGTCCTGGCAGTGCTCAGACAATTCCATTTGAGATAAACATCAGGGGCATTACATAGATCATAAAAACATCTGAGCTGAGAAAGACAAGCACTAGAAAAGATAAAGTTATAAAAATGAGCTTTCTCCAACAGACCTCAAAAGAAAAAAGACAGGTAAATCCATTTTGCCCTGAACAGCTACACCTGCAATGATAGATTTGCTGTAGCATGTTCATGCTCAGTCTGTAAGGCTGGTTAAATGCTCATGCAAAGTGTTTTCAAATATTTCTGGACAAACATTTGTTGACATTAAATTTTAAATATTATGTTAAATTATTTAAACATATCTGCCAAACTGTTAGCATGCACTTTACCTAATGTTGCATTTGAAACTACCTGAAATCACTTTGGCAGGCTAGGACTGAACTATAGCAGAGCAGATAGTGATAGGTAATAACAAAAATTACATTATTGATATTCTCTCCCTTACATTTGATTTCTATTCTGAGCATCTACCACTCCACTAACTACCTGAACAGGCTTGGAAACTAAATTTTACCTTATCCACTTTTAAGTGGTAACTTCAAATGTCCAAGTAGAATATAATTTCCAGTAAAAACATTGAAGATTTCTTAATTATCTCTTTCTAAACTAATCTGCAAATCATACTCAGGTGTAATTTGATAAATCTGAAAAACTGTTCATATTTTTAAAGAAATCTCATGGATTTGTAATTAAACACCACCTACAGTGAATTAGAGCAAAACACACAAAAAGCTTGTAATTTGCAAATGACATCAGAAATCTCTATCAAATACAAAGATCAATAGATCAGTATTTTGTAAGCAGTGTTTTTCTCTCATTTATGGTTAAGACTCAGCAGTTGTCAAAGTTACTCAATAACTTAGTTATAAACTAAATATCTTAAGACTAATTCAGGAATCTTTGAGGATATTACCTCAGCCTCAGTGGAGTTGTTCAACAAGGAATAATATACCCTTGTTGCCTGAAAGATGCTTTGTTCTACTTACGTAGAAAGAATAAAAACAGCAAGAGGTCAAAAAACCTGTTACCCTGATGAGAAATGATAGAGCTGAAAAATGAAGGCTAGGTCAGAATAATAAAAAAGTTGTCCAAAACCATGGTACCACTATAAAAGGAAAACCAGTCTGCTTGATCTGCTTGTGTAGAGTCTTCTGAGCTCCTGTCTCCTTTCCTTCACAGAGTTTTAAATGCTGGATAACAAAAATTGCCTAAACTAAAGCTTCTACTACACAATAAGAGTGTACCACTTAGTATGAATTACAAATATGAAGAAAAAGGATACATTTACAGTTAGGAGCAAATACATATCAAGAATGCTGTCATACATCAGGAAAATCTCAATCACAAGCATGTATTGAGTCTGGCATACCTGAGTTCTCATGTCTTTAGAGATTCTAATTAAACATTTTATATAATTTGGGTGTTGAAAATAGTAGATTGTTTTGAAATTCTTTGAGCTGAATACAAGTTACAGAGCTTGGGGAATTAAACTCTTTCTGGACACTAGAAATATGGTCCATAAAATGACCTCTTAATGCAAGAAATGGTTTCTCCATGTCTGTGCTCATACTTAAATCCTCTATTCATCATCACAGACAAAGATCTGTCTTTTTCTCCCAGCATTACTGAAGTGCAAACTTAGACTTGGAAGCCAAGTGATGTGGAATAATTTGCAGTGATGAATAGTGTCTTTTGGAAAAAAGAAAAAAATAAGGTACCAAAAGTTATACATACCCGCACTTCTTATTTTACATATAATTTTAGGGTCTTCCTTGACATGTTTTTAGTAATTATGCTATTTTTTCAATTTCTTTGTATAAATCTTCTTTATCTTGGTGTCATTAGGAAACAATAACTGGTTCCTGAATCGTTAAGTCATAACACAAATGATCTTCTAAAAAAATACTTGAATAGTGCTTTTTCTCCCTTTTACTTTATTTCCAAGGATGGAATCAGGATCCACTGTGATTGCACAAAACTACACAGAAGACGACCAAACATGGTTGTTAAACACCAGTCAACCTCTGTGTGTGTTGTATAGAATTGAAGCTAAAGAAATGAGTTTCCATTACTATTTGTAGATTGAGATTATTGTGTTAAACATTTCTGTATGTTTCACTAATATAAGAAGAGCTTATTTGAAATATTCATATATGAAAAGTACACTTTCAAGAAGGCTGAGAACTGGGGCATATGAGAAAAGACCATTATGTTCCCAGGATGTGTTGTTTTATCACAAAATGATACCGTTTCTGTTGCCATTCAAAACAATGGCTTTAAGTAATCTGACACAAAGAAATCTTTGCCTGGATGTAATGGAGTTTTACCTTCTTTAATCTGCAATGTTTGCAATTGGAAATCAGACCAAATGACTTTGAGTTCTTTGGTTCCCACTGACTACACTGAGGGAATGTTATATCTCACAGGAAGCCATCAGAGCCAGTACCTCACACAACTGAACTCTGACTTTTATGGCTTTCACAGAGAGATTTATCCAGTTTTTCTGGCTTTGTTTTTAGCTGAAAGCAAATGCTGCTATCTACAGTGCATTTCTGAACAGAATGAAAATGTGAAATACTGTAAATCAATCAAGGCAACTTTTACCCACAGGACTGCTAGAAACTTTAAACCAGAAGCTTGGGATTGTTTTTGTAAACATCTGCACTGAATCTCTGAACGTTTGAAGATTAACCTGTTGCAGTGAAGATTGTGTGTGAGTTTTTACATGGTAGTAAAATGTCTACCTCACTGAGCACACTAGGTACCTATAACTTTCTTTTGACAAAGATACCCAATGGGGCAAATATTAAAAGAATAAAACTTTGAAGCTCTGCAAAGCAGAACAACAGTTCCAGTTCTGTGTGCATTCAGAGTTATTTCTGATGTCTATATTAATTTTCTTGTTTGACTGTCCCAATATATTTGTTATTAAATTTCACCATGATTTTTTGCACATTTTCCATTAATAGGAGGTGCTTTAGAATGTAGGTGGTAAGCCACGAGGTAGGAAAAACATCTACAGTGGTGGTGGCAGGATATCTCTGCATGGACTGGAAGCCTTGAAAACATGTAAATTCAGTATTTCAAGTGAAAACTGTTACTTGGACTTTCCCAATGCAATAGAAGCATGGAGTGAGAAAAAAAATATATGTAGTTGGGAAGAGAATGTAGTTCTGGAAACGATATGAAGAAAACAACAGTGCCAAGAATTCAATGTGTTGTGTCTGCAGTATACACTGACACAGAGAAGAGCTCAGCAAAATGTATGAGCATCCTATTTTGCTCATATCTGACAGAACAATGTGAGTATAGCAATCCCACAGCGGTGAAAGATTGTTTCTTTCATTCTGATGAGTAGGCTACATCAGTGTCTTTCTTTATTCTCTAATTACATGACACTTATGTTCATAAGTTTGTACTTTTACTCTCAATTGGATTTCTATAAACCCTTTTCTCCAGCTAGCTCTCTTCTCCAGCTGTCTCACAGTCATTGAAAGTACAACATACAGCTGCTGCATTTTTCTGCCTCCCTCTTGGCCTGGTGAATAAATCATCTTTAATTCTTGATGTTGAATTCTTCTCTCCCATATTATACATGCTTTGCAAAACTTGAACTTGAAGTCTTTTCCATGGATTTTGCCCATGGATGCATCTTGATCTAATTACCCTTATTTTCTTTTGTTCATATTTTTAGCTGTCATTTCCATAAGCTAAGAAGTTTAGGTTGAGAGATACATAAATATGACAGTAATATAAATTACCAATTATATTATTACCAGAATTGTTTCTGAGGTATCCAGAATTTTAATGGATGGAGTAAGGTTCTGCCAAACAATTTTGTCTTTTGCCAAAATTAATTTGAAATCAAATGAGACACAAAGGGCTGAGAGGACCTCATTTAAGTCATATGATATGATAAGAGCAGGATTTTTTCAGTGTTTGCTTTTTCAAACTAATCAGATACTGTGTGGGAAAAAGGGGAACAACATATCAGGAGGGTGAGGAGAAAGAAACAACTGGAAGGAATAAACATTACCAAAGCTATATGAGTAATTTGGGCAAGGTTTTTGTTTTAGTTAAAATTAAAAGAAATCTCTCATTTTTAATAGACACCACCAGTTAGTAATGGACTTTAGCTATAGAGATGTCTTCATTTTTTGTAACAGTATATTTCAAGGAAGAGAAAACATTGAAAAATATCAGACATAAAGCAAAAGTTTTTTGCTTACACAGAAAGACACGTTAAATTAGAAACTTTTATGTCTCAATTTGAAACTGTTCTCAGTCTCTTGTCTTTCATTTAGTTTAGTATCAGGGTTACCTTTTTTTGGTTTGGGTTGGTTGTTTTGATTGAGGAATTTGGCTTAAGTCAGTTGTACCAATATGGTCCTACACTCTGATCCACCAGCTGACATACTGCAAATTAGCAACAATATATGCTCCCTATCAATAAAGTGATGAATAATTTCTGGTAAAATAAGGTTATAAGAAATATTTGGTGTCTAAAAAGCTTGGTAAGATAAATTGCATAACCTGCTTAATCTTCACAGAAATGAACCATCTTAGATATCCTGATTATTTCCAAAGAATTTGACTTTCATATTACCTAGTTCTATTGATTCTCTGATATATAAGAATATAAATGTTTGGGAAAAAGTACTTAGAGGTGAACATCAGCTTGGTTCTTCTTAGTGTTAGATATAATTGGTCACTGAATGTCTGTGAAATTGTCTAGAAAGTCTAGCATATGGCAGATCTTACATTACTTTGATGATGATAATGATGATGATGCCCAGCATCTGGAATCCCAGACCTGTGCTCTGCTCTGGAAATAGGCACCTGGAAAGCAAAGGTTTTCAGATCTCAATTTGTATAACTGCATGACAGATGCAGCTGTTACTGTGTTGCTTGGGTTTATTTGAATGGAATGGGGAGAGGGCAGGGGAAGGGTTAAAATGAATGGAAAATGGGCCTGTTCTTTCGGATAGCTGCATAAATCTCAAATAGGCCATGGAGCTGCCTGTGTCTTCTTGATCTTATTAGAAAGAATGTGTGTGGGCAGGAAGAGATGAGACTGGGATTTCTTGCAACAGTGCTCTCTGGAGGATCACAAATCTGGTCATTTAAAACTGATTTATTTGGGTTTATTGCACTAGTATTCTACAGTTCCAATTTGTCTTTGCTCCTTTCATATTATTCTTGACCCCTCGATGAAACACCCACGTAAGTCCAGATAGTTCTCTTTAAGAATTCAAGTAAACCTTCTCTATTCATTTAACAATTTTGTTGTTCTTTCTTTTTTACCTTTTTTTTTTTTCAATGTTTATTTTCCTAGAACTTTTTCTCATAGTCTTTCCCTTTCAGCTATTGATTTATAATATCTCCAGAGACATCAATAATCGTGGGAGAAATTACACTGTCACTTTGAAGAGGAATATTTTACATTTTATTTTGGGTCTCAAAGTACTTTTCTGACAAATGGTCTAAGCATTATAGTTTCCCTATGCATCCAGGAAATATTACTATCTTCATTGTACAGATAAAGCAGAGATAGAAAGAGACCTATCCAGTAACAATATGTCAGAGAAAACATTTTGAATATTAGCAAAAAAGTCTAGACATTTGGTCTCAGAAGCTATCCAGGAGACTGCATTCTTTTAATTTAAATTTCCACATCACTGTGGAATTCTGAAAAATACTGTAGCAGAACCAGTCATTTATTGCTTTGCTTATGAGAGAAAAGAAAGGGAAGGGAAGGTGTGGGGAAGGTAAGGGAAGGTGAGGGAAGGGAAGGTGCGGGAAGGTGCAGGAAGGGAAGGGAAACAGGTAGATACAGTGATAGAATAAAGCATTAAAAATTTCACTTTTTAATTTGAAGCTAAAAGAGGGATTGGGAACAAATACTGAGGCTATTATGCTTACTGAGAATTTTTCATTTATGTTTTCTCATTGGTAAGGAAGGTATTGCTTTATCATTGTCTAAAGCAGGCATTATATAAATTGCACCTATGAATTATTGGTACATGTGGAAATGCTGTCTTTGTGGATGTAGATTTACCAGCAGTGGGGTTTAGCCCTTGCCTCCCTTTAGCATCAGCAGCTGCAGCATTGCTGCCACGCTGTCACAGACAGTGGCAGCTCAGCCTTCATTTCCTCTCTCCACTCCTTGTTTGTATGAATGTTGAATCAGCCAGGTACCTCAAGCTTAACAGACACAGGAAAATTGACTGAGAATTATGCATTGATTATGATTTGTTCTCTGTGTTAAGCAACTTAGAACTTTCTGTCCTTGTTAGATATCAGACTCTTCCTATTGAGACCTTCCAGCAGGACCACAATTCTGCTAAAGGTGACAGGGAGAGATGGAAAAAACTGTGGTGTTGAGAAACAAGCCTAAGAGCTAGAAAGAAAAAAATGACACAACTGTGTAGAGGAAGAAGTCAATCCAGGAAGAAAACAGATATGAAGTACTATAAATATGGTCAGCCCACAACTTTCCTGGTCAGAAGACAACACTGTCTTGTCCTTTGATGTTAAAAGTTAATGACTGCATTTGATTTGTATCCAAAACTCTATTCATTTTAGGTAGGCACCAGTTGCCAAAGGATTCCCACTCTATATATTTTAGTTTTGGCTCTGATATGCATTTTAGTAGTCCATAAATTAGGCTTATGAAAGATCTTCAATCTTCAAATTCATTGAGGGTGGTGGGAAGTGTAGAAATTTTGAGCTGGATCACAGAATTTATTTCTACTATGATTCAGAATGCTGCTGCCACTTATAAGCTGTAAAGAATGGGAAAAACCTTATGTTTCCCTTCAATTTTAATAGTACAGCTGGATTTTATGTATAGAAATATAAATATAAACAGTTTGAAAGAATTACCAGATTCTGAGAGTGGAAGCTTGAGAGTCTTGTTATCCTTTCTATTCTTTCCTTAAGATAACAAAATTATTTGTTAAGTATTCAAAATCTGATCTTTTGTTAAAAAAAACCAGAATGTTCTTGTTTTTTTCTCTCTCTGTCTTTTTTTCTTTTCTTGTGTGTTTGGGGTTTGCTTTTTTTCAATCAGCTTTTCATTTTATTTCTTTTTAGAATACCTTTTTGCAAGCTTTAGTTCACAACAGTGTTGGCTTGGAAACAGGCCACTTGCAAAATGAAGGGTTTACTACCATTAAATCAAGCTGAGAATTTTACAAAAAAACATGTGTCCACATGTAAATAGGGTGACAAACATTACACAGGAAATCTGAGATAGTTTGGGTATCAGCCCTCAACCTATAATCTAAGAAAAAATCATTGGTGCCACTTTGAGCTTTAGTTGCACAAGTTCTGTCATGTCTGGGCCACAGGTATCAAGCACATAATTGTGTTAGACCAACATAGTATGTCATGCTGTAGTTTCCAATGCTTTGATTATAAGCTTTTGTGGATAATTTTCCATTATTTCTTTGTACACCAGAGGATCCCACTGCAGTTAGGCACAGGACCACTTGTAGCACGGGTGTGTAACAATTCCCCCAGCAGGAGCTGGGGGTCTGTTGAGCCAGACCCACAGGAACAGGCAGCATTTCATCTTGTTACCATCTAGTGGCAGCCACACTGAGTTCTCTGACTCCAGCTTCCAAGGTCTATTTTTGTAGTTGCCATCTGACTCCTGTGAAACCTATCATTGCTCTTTGCTAACAGAGGAAAACAACCCAGGTAATTAGGCTGAGTTAGAACTGTGGTCTGACTCATTCCAGCTGACTTCCTTTACTAAATTACATTTTGACTACATTTCTGTAGCGTGTGTAATGTTGGTTCCAGTGGTTCCTGAAACCATTTCAAATATAGCTTATGAAACTGATAAAAAATAATACAGGACACAGGCACCAGTGATAAAAACAAACCTTTGGGATTCAGTGACCTTGGTTCTCTTCCTGCATTGATAAATTGTATGATCTTGGTAAATCATACAAATATTTTGATCATAGTTATCCCTTTCTAAAATTTGGCTCAGTTTATTTATTAGTTTAGGAGGCATTTCAGAGATTTAATTAAAGTATTACTATGCTAAGCACTTTTAAAAACTAAAAGTTTTTAAAAATTAAAGAAGCTAGAGAAATATGGAGTATTGCTACCTCTAGCATTATTTGTTTGCTGCTGTGAAGCATTTCCCAATTTATTGATGGACTGTAATTGCACACCTTCCTCAGATAGGACCCAGAATAAATCTTTCCAATACAGTAGGAAGGTACATGGAGAATTTGTGTTTTCTCGTCATGAAACCTCTTCCATTGCAGCAAAGCCAGGACATTCATTTCTTAGTGCTTGCTGTTCCTGAGGGCAGTTTATGCTGCTCATTTTGCTTTTCTGTCAGAGACCTGGCTTCCCATGACTGTCAAACCTATGGAACAGTTGTTTTTTTTTAAATTTTTCTCAGGCCAAGGAAGTTCCAAATGACATAGGTTTATCCCTTCTTATAAACAATTCTTTATTTACTTTCCTTTAGAATAGTGAGATCCCCGGCAGCAGTGGCAGTACTAGGTGTCATTCATCTAAACCTCACATTTGTGACAGGATGTCGGGTTGGATCATGCCATCAGAGCTGGAGTACTTTTGTTGACTCATGGATTCTTGCTGGAATGCATTCCTGCTCACGACTCAAATCAATGGCAGAGAGAGGAGACTGCCTCACAAACAGAAGCATAAGGGAATAACACCCCTCTCTAAGAAGCAGGAATATAATCATCACAGCATTGCTAAGCAGAAGGACTTAGGAGAGACACAAAGAAATTACATGAAAACCCAGAGATTCTGGCACTGTATTACATGTCGGGAAAAGTTGGGAATGAGAAGACTGCTCTGCTCTCACCATAAGTACCCTTGAATTAACCATATCCCTCTAACACATCTGAAGTTGGAAAAAAATGCTTGGCAAGGCTTAAGGAGGAAAGCAGGCTCAGGAAAATTTGAAAGAAGACTTATGTCAGCCATAAAGAAGACCCCAAAGAAATAACTGTGAATTCTGACAGTTTGTGATTACTATGCTATTTCATCACATTTAGCCAGTCATTTGAGCACTTAAGATACATTGATTCTATGACATGGTGTGGGACATTCTTCCAACCTGTCACTCTGTATGTCATGGAGTGAAAGTGATGGGTTTTTTCAAGTTGACCCAACGATGATAACAGTGTAGCTTTATGTCATGCTAAGATTTTCTAAAGCTATGATCCTTCCTTACTTGTTACGTACACTATATTGTATCTAGGTAAAAAGAAGAATTCCTGTAATATAAGTGGGTGACACTTGGACTTGGGATTATGGTGTAGAATCCAAAATTCCAAATCAGACAGTCAAATGAAACCTATAGTTTTCATTTGCTGTTTCAGTGGGTATCATTTAGATGCCTCAAAATGGAAGTGCAGAAAGCCTACAAAGATCATACAATCTAATAAGCAAAATAAACACAGAAGGGTGTTGATAACAACATTTGCCAGAGGCTGGGTAGAGTTTCATGATGAAAGTGCTCTATAAAGACCTACAAGCATTTTCTGGAGAACAGATATTTTCACACATACAACTCCAGGTGATAAGATCAGGTTGCCTTTTTTCCTTTCCCTTTATCGTTCCATATTTCTAAACAAATACAGTCTTAAAGGAGAGAGAAGATTGCAGATTCCTACAAGCTAGCATTATGTATATTTTCCTGAAAGGTAAGTCTCATTTCCTCAAGTTAACAAGACCAATGGATATTGCCTGCAAGGGCAATGCAAGAGACAGGCTTGAGAACCACCATCAGACTTAAGTAGGTGGGTCCATATCCATGTATAACATGTTATCCTTCTCAATCAATGGTTTAGAAGACTCTTCTGCCCCAAAGAACTTGGTAGAGTTTTCTAGAGCTTAGCTGCCTTGACATCAGTAATCTCTAAGGTAACAGCTCTAAAGCAGTTTTGTCTAAAGAGAAAGCATTTCCTTATGCAAGCTCTTTCAGTTCTTGAAAGACAGGGAAAATGACTCAGTTCTGTGTTTCAGTAAGCTATTACATTAATTTGTGGCTTTTCCATTCTCTAAGGTATCTCCCTAAACCACTACCCACCAAAGCTTTGTTACTGCAAAGTACAAATGAGCTGCAGGTGCTCAGATGCTGTGATTATTCTGACCTACTCAGGATCAACCAGGGACCCATAAATTTAAGCCCAGCTACTATCTCCTCCTGTGCTCTTGATTTATTTTTTAAACCTATTTTTACATTCCCACACACATGGTAAAAAAGAAATAATTTTATCTTGTTCTAAATCAGAGCAGTACTGTTAAATGAGGGCAAGTAGGATAGGAATCAACATTTCTTATAAATAGGAAATTTAGAAGCTGTTAAGAATTAATCTCAGATAATTAGTAAATGCTTAGAGCTTTGGGCTATGTGAAGTGGAAGAGCTATTAGGATTCTCTTGGTTTTGCTAGAAAGGCATTTGTGTAAAAAATATACATAATCTTCCCAAGGTAAAAGGACTCATTCAATCCTCAAGGGCAAGATTTAAAGCCAGCATTTGTCTCTGTGATTGCCCACTGGCTCGGTTCCTACTGGCAGCAAAGCTTCACTCCAGCAGTGCTGCCAATGTGACTATTCAGTATTGTTTGATTTGAGTCACGTTAATTTCTGGCTGGAGTTTTTAGGTGCAAATCCAGAATTCCTGGAAGGCTTGGAGGCCAGCAGCAATAGGAAGAATCACCTGATATGTTATGATGCCAGCTCCAAATTTCCACTGCAAGCAGTTCATTTCTGAGGATGCTAATGAGAATAATGAGCAATTGGTGGAAAGTACTTCTTTTTCAGAACAATAGCAAATCAAATTTCTTTTTAAATGAACTGACACTAGCTCAAAACACAATCAGAAATTAGACATTTCAAATGCCTAGAGATTCTGTTTTGTTTAGCCATTCTGTGGGTTGGCGGAGGGTAAAACAATTCTGAGCCTCCCATTTCATTGTAGAATCTTTTGCTTGGATTTTCTGATCATAGCTTCCCATAGCTTTCAGATATGTCACAACCTTGAGGAATTATGGTCATTTAATCAGCATTGGGCATTTTTGTTCAGCCTTCAAGCAATGATGCCTAAACTCCTATTCACAAGTGACAGCTGAATTCACTTCCTCTATTGCTTTCTGTATAGTGGTACTTTACAAATGAGCTGAAGTTCACCTTTCTCAACAAAGCAGAGTTTATCAGCCCAATGACCTTCTAGAGGCATTTTTTGGTTTTGTTTGGGTTTTTTTTTGTATGTCAGTTTATAACAAATGATTCACTATCAGTATAAACCTAAAGATCTCAAAGAGAACCTAAAACCTCAAGAGAATAACAAAAGAGTCAACTGGGAGGTGAGATACAGTTTGCAGAAAATAGTTGCCTCTAAAATGCTTGAAGAAGACAATCTGTAATCAGCCTGCAGATATTCTGTATTCTGCACAACTTCTGAAAATACTTAGCTATCTGGCCAGTAGCAGAGTAAGACATTTCCAAGGAAAGCTAAAATGCAAGTTTCAATTCCTCTGTGCAATGTTTCCTGGTGACTTTTCTCCAAACTTCTTCATAGTTTATTTTAGTTCATTTCCAAAATAGACTGAAAAAGTGTTCATAATAGGAACTAATTGGGTACATCTACACTGCAGTGCAAAGCCAGTCTTTCAGACAGGGCTAGAAGTGTAAGCACCTTACACAACATGTAAGGCAACAGGACTGGTCACTGCACAGAGATCTACGAGGAGTCTTTTTCAGATTCTATTGTGCTTACAGAATATTCCAGACCTGCCTTCACTCCAGGTTATATAACATGACCATCTCCACCTAACTGTCCCTTTGGAAATATTATATGATCAACAGTAGTTGTGACATTACAAGATTTGGAGACAACTGAGTCTTAAATTCCACCTGGGTTTGGTCTACCTACACAACTGATTGTTTATAAATATAAATCTCATGAGTTTCCCTTGTTTTATAGACATTGGATAATCCCTAGGCTCTCATAAAGATATATCTAGGCAGGGTTTAAATCCGTGGGACAAGAGGAAAAGAAGGGTACTCATTTCCAGGAGATATGCTTTAAAAATCCATGCTCTGGTGCTGTCTCATATAGAAAACTCATGAAATCAGTCATTCAATTAAGTCCCAAAATAGGGTGAAATTAAATAAGGTGGTGACTGAGTTTGTAGAGCATAAGATTTTAAACAATGACTTTTAGGAGAAATTTCATATTTAACAAATGGAAGTTAAATATAAATCTAGTGGAGCATAGCATGAACTTCACCTTGAAAGGTTCAGAGGAAAGAGTTTGCACAAGGAAATGTTTCATTATAAACTCTACAAATATAAAAGAAATGTAAAGCTTTACTTCAAGAGGTAATTTTGAGTGGGTTAAAGCATATCTTGTTTTTTGCTTTGTGCTTTTTACCTCTCTGGGGAAAACAAAAAAGTAATTCTGAGAATAGATAAAAGGCAAAACAGACCAGTAGCTATTTGGAAAAGGTAGATTTTTCATTTTGTTTTGATTTATTCCAGTCCCAGAGATGTGTTTTATGTTACATCTGAAACAGAATCATTGAGGGAAGAAAAATAGAGCACTTTTGCATCAGTTCTGCCATCAGTACTTGAGAAAGGGGAGATTTACATGTATATCTCCTTATTGACATTAATGGTAGCTTTGTGTGTAAATATTTACATCAAAAAGAAAGAATAGGACTCTTTGTGCATCATAGAACTTTCCATAGAAATTATATAAGGAATATGCACACATGCACTGACAATAATTTGACAAAAAATTAGATTAGTTTACCAATGCACAGGTAAATTGTTTTACAAAGGTATGGGTAATAGTGAAATATAAAACCCAAAAAAATCAAACCAAAAAGAAGGGTGTGACTATCATTAAGATACTTTTCTGGGCTTCAAGCAAGTTGAGATCAGTCCACTTTATCATTAAAGGGTCCGGTCTCATTTCATGCTATTTCTTGGTGCCTCAGTCATGTACCAATAGATATAATAATCTTTCCTATCGCTCTCAATTTATCTTTCTTGACATTTGAGATTGTCATCTCTTTGGGACTTAGATATGTTTTAACACATGCAAAGGCCATTACGTTTGCAGTCAAATGTAAAATAATCTAAATTAGGCATAATGCATCTGTGAAATTTAGGAATTTTGTGTCTCCAAAAGAACATTGAGACTATTTCTGTGTACCAAAATTTTGTTCTCTGACGTCTGTGTTTTGGAATTCAGTTTTCCTAGAGTTTCTTCCAGAATTACTAATTTACATTTGCATCATTTGTCTCACCTAACTGTATCAGTGGATCATCATGTCTTTCATATGGTCTTCAGAAATTATTCTCAAAATATTATACAGGGGAAAATATTTTACCAGTTTTTACCAGCTGACCCACTTATCTCAAACACAAGGATTTGTGTTTATATCTGATCTCTGATCCAGGAAAAAGAGCAAACCTGAGTTGGATATTCTGTACATCAGTGAGAGTCCTTGTCCAACATAATTCTATACAAAGACTGACAATAAAAACCAAAGAAGAGAAT
This sequence comes from Parus major, assembly GCF_001522545.3. Classification (NCBI taxonomy): domain Eukaryota; kingdom Metazoa; phylum Chordata; class Aves; order Passeriformes; family Paridae; genus Parus; species Parus major. The sequence goes on along the minus strand of NC_031774.1, from coordinate 43,620,344 downwards.
GTTGCTATATCCAGTGTGTGTTTCATGTCACTCAATTCAACAGGAAACAAGCAGAGAGCACATGTATGAAATTATGCTCAGGGACATTGACACAGGATATGGAAAAACAATAAGGAAACCCAAGTCATGCCACCCTTGAAAACTTTCAAAATATCCATAATTATGTTTTGTAGGAGAGGTGGTAATTTTAAACCTTTAAATTAATGAAGTTCTTGTTGTTGGTTTTTTGTTTGTTTTTTTTGAGAACTACAACAGAATTAGGGACCAGTCTGATGGAACCCAGCAGAAGAATTGTTTTAATGATTCAAAGGCAGCAGCAACATTAAATGAGGGAAAAAATAATGGTCTATTAATAAGTCTAGAGAAAATATTTTTCTTTCTTGAAAATCATTAATAATAAAAAGGGATATTGACTCTTTTTTAAAAGTTCTATAGTTATGACTTAGTTTTCATTATGATGTGATTTATAAACATTAGGTAAAATCAACAGCTGTTATAATGAGATTTTATTGACTTTATATGAAAAAATTATATTACCTTACATAACATACCTTGAAATGTGTTAAATCCATGTGAATGGACTGATATCAACAATGCTAGTAACAAAAGTCTAAGTGTTAAGGATTTTCTGGAAATCCTGAATTCCAAGAGACAGGGGAATATGATCAGGGAACATATCTGCAAACCTGGTGTCAGCTTTAGCTAAAAGAGACCTTAATGTGACCACTATAACAATTATGTAATTATAGCTATGCTTTTATACTGCTCTGACAGACAGAGAACGACATGAAAACTTAGGCATTCACAAGGTCACCAGAGGTTTTGCCCAGATTGCCACTTGTGTGTCAGTTTTAGTCCCAGTTCTGCCTGTCCTAGGGTCAGGACCAATGGTGTCAGCTTGAAGTAATATAAATTTCACGTAAACTATTGTTTGCACCGGTGCTTGTGACCCAGCTCAACGTGTGGTGACCCAGAGGGATTTGAGGGCTTCTATAAATATCATATATTGGTAGAGCAAAATTACAAAACTCCTGACTCCAAAACACTGTAAAAAAACCCTCATGCTTTTGTTCTAAATACCTTGTTGGTTCATCTCTGTACAGTAGGCACAGAGGAATCAAATTTTTTAAACCTTTTTTCTGCATTTGGATATGTTAAGTTTATATAAAGAAACATTTTATATACATTTCAGTAACTCCAGAGTTTAGTTAAAAATCCGTCATGAATCTCAAAATGAAATCATGTTACTCCATCAAACATTACTTGCCTTGTTAGCGTTCTTATGCACTACTACTTATTCCAAGAATTGCTTTTTTTGGGGGGAAAAACAAGGTCAAAGCAGGGAAGAAACAATCCCAACCCAACCAAGATAAAGCAGATCACAATGCTTACTAGGCTTTGTAAATTTTATCTTAATTTTGCAAGGTTTTGTCTTTGTCATCCATGTAGTTTTCCTTACCTTACCCACTATCTTAAGCAATAACTTCGACTACTATTTCCACTAATCTCTTCAGGCTTTAATTAACATTCCATGGCCCTGAAATCATTAGTTTGTTGATTTCAGTTTTATTTTTAAAATAAACTTTTGCCTAAGTGGTGATTATTGTCTTGAAAATAAATGTCTTACAAGACAGTTCACTGAGGGAACTGACAGAGTGAAGAGTTTGGTGAGATTACAGTATTTCTTTAGGAAGTCTAATTGATAAAATTCTCACCTTTGTAATATTTAATAGTTTAAAGAGTTGGGATATGAAGTGCCTTTTTGATTCTTTTAGTGTTTTGTTTCACACAAATCTTTTTCCTTAGGGTTTTTAGTTCCAATTACAAAATCAACATAATACTGACTCTCATTCTAACATTTTTCAAAATTAATTTTTGTCTGCTGGTAAATACTGGTATTCAGCTGACTCTGTGTCCTAAACAAACATGAATGTCTTTTGAAAAATATATACTCTGAATGTTTCTGTTCTGTTTTAAATATGTTCTGACTTATTAATGCGTGCACACTAATGAGAAAAGCCAAAATAGTTTGTTTTTTCTGCCCATGGAAGTATTTTTCCAGGCACAAGCTTGCAGAAAGGTAGCATGCTGTCCACTAGCAGAGAGAGCAATAACAGTGACTTAAATGGCTTGATAGGCACCTTGACTTAACCTGGTAAGGGGATATAAGTAAATTATGTTTAAAAAATAGCCATTAATTTATTAATTACAATATTGTTATCAAAAGATAGAGGATCAAAGAGCATTTCATGAATACTAATCTTCTGATGGAGCAAATGTAATCTAGGGAAGGGTAACCACTGACTTTTTTGCATTCCATGTGTACAAGGCATAGATGGTGGAGCCTCCCACAGATATACAACAGCAAAGAATTTCTGACATGCATTTAGGTGTTGGGAACCTATTCAAGATTTGTTATGATATTATTTTTGATATCATATATGTTGTTTTACTACAGAAAGTAAATTTTGAGGTGATGAAAACCTACTCCCTTGGTGTAACGTTTGCTGAGGAATTTCTGTTGACATATCAAATACATTGTAGAGAAAAAAAGTTGTTTTCATTCCACTATATTCCTTGCATGCTTCCTGAAAGTGAAGTTTGTAAATGATTCAAAATAAATTTAGCAATTATATGAAGTTACACTACTGTGAAACAAAGTGAGGAGTACAGATGAGTCAACCTTCTTATATAGTCTATGTCCAGTCTGCTCACTATTTTTTTTCAGACCTTCACACGTGTAATATTAAATACTGCAAAGAGTTGTTTAGGTTATAAGATAGTAAAAACTATTTCATTGCTCCTCCACAAGCCACAAGTTGTCACACTTGATCGCCTTCGTATGCCCCCTTCCATCAATTTCACAGAAGCCATAGCTTTTTAGGATACAATAAAAGTTTTTTCTTAAGATCATTTGACCATGTGAAATGCTTTTTAATGACAACACTATTAACTCTTTCTATGGAAGAAAATGCTTTATTTGGAAGTCCGAAGAAATAGCACTGACCAAACAACGGGTGTATCTGAGTTTGCTTATTTCCCACTAACTGGTTTTCAAAAGAAAAATTCTATAGAAACATCTTATGTACAATACACAGTTCAAGACAAGCTTTCAGGGTGCTTTACAAAAAGATTAGCTCACTCAAGATAAAAGGAAAAAGGAGAGGTTTAAAATGAGAAACTTTCAAAGCCTCAGGTTAGGACACTTGGATTATAGACTAAAGTCTGAAACAAATTAATATTTAATACAATCCTTCCTTCTATTATAGACACACTCCTTACCAAACTTCTGGTTGGTAAGAAAACTTTTATGTCCAGTCAGTAATATAATTACAGATGCTACACATGAAATATTGAAAATCTCCTGGCCCTGTGTTGGACAGGCCCCATTTCCCCTGTCTGTACTTCAGTTGAACATACCACAAGTCTGCTGCCCCTTCATCTTAAAGATGGATGCCTTCCATCATGTTCCTTTTATTTTATTTATGACTTATACTTGTTGATGTAGCTCTAGCTAACCTTTCATATCATTTTGGAAGGTCTGATGTTTTCTGTTTACCACTGGGGCATAAGACATAAACTCTTGTAAAAGAACATAGCTGAGGGCTAGGTTAGTGCCAAATAGCCATTTTGTTTAATACCGTGCACAGGAGTCTATACTCTTAATTTTAAAGGGTTTAGCTATGCCAGAAACAGCAGATCAGCTGAATCTGTGTATCTGAGCTGAACTCATATGTATAATGAATATGGACTTCAGAGATTCTAGTACTGACAGCATTCTCAGTCATGCAGAAGACTACTGTAGGTTAGAGAACGTTATTGATCTTTGTTTCAATCAACCTTTTTCTTTCCTTTTTTTTTATTCAGCATGAAAATGCTATTCAGAGATGAATTTTCAATTTTTTTTAATTTGAAATGGCCTTTCAAATTTAACAATATTAAAATAATCGGTTTCAGAGAAAGAACCTCTGGACAAGAAAACCAGTAAACCAAGAATTTCTTCATATGGCTATATTGATAGATTTCTCTAGCAAAATTGACAAAATAGCACTTTCTCAACTGTGTGTTAGCCCTCAGGGTCTTGGTTGTACAATGAGCAAAATTTAACCTCAGGGAGCAGAACTATATTGTACACATATATAATGCACTGAAAGTGAAAAGGCAGAGTGGCAGCTCTAATACATGCTGCAGGGCAACATCCTACAGTCTGAGTGGAATTGCTCTCTGGAATTTCAGGGAAATCAAAAATTTGCTGTTAAGTGGCTGTGGAAATCTTATAATTTCTATTGTTTTCCACTCTATCCCTTGCACATATTTTATTAAAAATTATTTAGGTTCATCCTCGAGTAGCCACAAGCCATTTAGGCTCTAGATTCATACATCAAGCTATTGACAGTTCAGAACAGTACTCTTATGAGGTGAAAAAGGCTATTATGCTGCTATTGCATTGCAGGGCCTTCAAAGTGTTTCCATTCCTTTCTCTTACTTTCCTATATATTCTCTAACTTAAATGTTCCTGCAAGTGGGTTACACAGGAGAAAAATATTCTAAATAAAAGACAATTAAATGTCATGCAAGACTAATACTTGGACAGTACTAATTACAATCCTTAGTTAACTGGGATGTGGAAGGGAAGTTCCAAATATAATTTATGGTTTCCTCTTGGAGAAATTATTTTTAAATTCCATGGCATTCCATTCCAACAGCACAGCACTGTTAAGCACATCAAAGAGAAAATTTCCTTTCCAAGTAAACATTTAAGGTAGCAGCTATAAACTTTTTATTATTCTGACAAGTTTTTGTCATATTTATATATGTTGTCTTCTGCTCTAAAAGGATAACAGCGTGTATATAAAATGAAAGAAAAAAAGGGAGATTTTGAAAAGAGAATCATAAAACAAGTTGTGGTTTAAGACCCTTATAAAAGCCATTGAGTCCAAACCCTCTGTAATGAGTAGCAACATCTTCAACTAGATCAGGTTTCTCAAAGCTCCATCCAATCTAATCTTGAATGTTTCCAGGGATGGAGCACCTACCACCTCTCTGGGCAACCTGTGCAAGAGCTTCACCTAGTAAAAAATTTCTTATTGTAAAATATTTCTTCCTTATACTTAATCTCCTTTACTTTAAAAATCTCTTGTCCAAAGGGTGAGAGAAAGGGTGCAAAGTAACATAGTTCGTTTCAAGTGTTATTTTGCTTAGGCCAGTTTCATACTCCTTTATTTAGGGTGAGAGGAGAGTGAGTCCTGCCTGTCAACTTTACTGTAAGAGAAATCAGAACCAAAAACATAACTTGCTCTGAAAATTTTCAATTGCAAGGTGATGGACTTTTCTGTTTTTCTTTTACTTACCTTCAAACAAAATATCAAATATGATAGCAGGGAAAAAAAACCGCAAACAAATAAACAAACAAAGAAACAAATTGCTTCACTGTGTTAACGCACAGAGCGCTGCAGGGGAGAATTGTTCTGGGATTCTGACTTCCTGGAAAACAGAAATCCAAAGTTACAGTTTTTTTTTCGGTGACCTTCCATTATTAATATACTGCTAATATGTTCCTGAGTACTGAAGTATTCAGAAATAAAGATTCACTCCTTGATGCTCATTTGGAACCTGATTACTTGATTCTATGTCAACCTATATGGCTGTTAATCTCTGTGGACTAAATTCTACATAGCATATGTAGGTCATCAGACAAAACTTCCACTGAAATCAATAGCAGAAATAAATTACTCTGCTATAGCATGTCAGTCTGCATTTGATTTGCTGATACATGATTACTCTGAACTGTTAGCTTCATTTACTTTTATTGATTGTTACTGTGAAATGCTTACTAATTGCACATCAGATTTTTAAAGGTGCTTAATTGCATACTTTAGACTAGTGTTAAATTCCATACATTGATTATCTGTGAATTATGTTCCAGGGAGTTCCATCTCTATGCCATGCCTGTTTTCTGTAATGTTATGAGCCATAACATTAGCTCAGTCAAAGTTGATTCTAGAATTACAGTAACAGAGATGGAGGAGAAGAGGAGCTAGGTCCATTTTCAGGGTTTAAAGACTAAAGGAAAGATAATTTGTTTTTTAAAAAAAAAAGATGAGTGATCCAGATCCAGTCTTTGAACAATAAATACACAGTCCAAGCAGTTTGTTTTTCAGGTCTGAGTTAAGCAAAGATTTGCTGGTATGTCTAACTCCTTGGTATTTAACCTGTATATGGATGCTCAAGCCTTAGAGCAGAAGCAAACACTAGGTCAGAACCCTTAGATACCAACCCAAGTTAGAATACATTTTCCTTACCTGCCTTCTGGGAAGTGGGAGATAACCACTCTTAGGCAACTCAGGGAGGAAAACCTCACTGATAGGGCTCTGGTTACCAAAATACTCAGTGACAGTCAGATGCTGCCATCAACATCCAGTGACAATAGATGAGAGACTTCAAACTCAGTGACAAAAATATGAGTTGGATTTGCTCATACAATTAAGAAATTTACTTTTGACTCCACCTGCCATCCACAGTCATGTCAGGTCTAAGGGAAGGACTTGACTGGTTCAGGTGAAACTGTCTGGACTTGGAGTTATCAACCAAAGTTTGGAAGTGGGTATTGTACAGGTATTCTGCATTCTTAATGACAATTTATGTGCATTACAATTTGGTTCCCTTTTTGGGTTATCCAAATTTCTCTCTTGGTATCCCTACTTGTGTCTGAACTCAGACATTTACAGGTAGGAAAAAAATGTACAGAAAGGTTTAATGGCTATGCCCAACATATTTATGGATGTTTGTTTTGAAAAATATTTTAAGTCACTCTGTACCCAATTTTTTTTCAAACAATATTCCACTGAAGTGGAAGGAGGCCTGTGACAGTTACAAGTATGAATAAAATGATAAAATTACTGGAAATTTAACTAACCAGTTTCAAATCTGAAAAGAAAGTTTGAACTGAAAGCTGTTTCTTATTTTATTAAAGTCACTTTTTTAATGCCTATAAAAGTATAAATCACGTTTTGCTAATGTGCTCTATCTGGAGACAGTTAAATCATTCTGCAATAATATTGTCTTGGGTAACTTAGTGAGGAATGTGAGTTTATAAGGGTTTGATGGTCAAGAACTATCTGAAATGTGTCCAGTAACCACAGAAATAAGATATAATTAAGGCAAACACTGGAGTAATGTGTTAAAGCTGCCAGGTTTCCCATTACAACAGGTAAAAATTCTCCCTTGGGGTAAGCTGGCATAAGTTTTCTCAGGTCTGAGAGAAAATAAAGCATCCAAATGCTCAACATTTTTTGAGACATGAGAAGATACAGAAAAAGCAATCACTTTTTTGTCTGGTTCTGTAAATTTGAAATAAGAGTTTAATTTAGTAAAAATAACATTTTGGAAGTAAAAAGTCCCAGCCAACTGAATTTCTGGTCTTGTTGAGGCCTTTGAGGTATGACATTAGATCAGAAGTGATGAGGAAATTCTGATATTTTAGTTCAGACCTATTAAATATTTGAGAGCACATGTTATCTGTTTATCATTACATAACAAACCTTACTGGCAGCTTTTTGTTTGCTGTCTGGGTTTCTTAACACTGGAAGCAGAAACGCTATAGGAAGCAAAGAAATCTTACAGGCACGAGGTCACTTGTTTGCTGTGTGCTTTAGGAACTGATAACCAGTGTCATGACCTCTCCTTGCTCTCCAAGCTGGAGACTGTGGGTTGGTCTCGTCCTCTGCCCTGGTCTTTAGGTGGAAAGTGGCCATGTCCTCCCATGTCTTTCAGGTGTGCCAAACACTGTTATGGGGTGGAAAACAATCCTTCTGCTCTGAGCAATACTGCTTTTAAACCCCTTAACTGCTCCTTGGGCTATATTGCTACTGAGATGAGTAATGACACAACTGACTCCTGGGAAAGCACAGAGAGCTGCTGTAAATTGCACCTGGTGTAAAAAGACAAAGTATAAACCACACACCACAAATCATGCTCATGATTTGGAAACAGGTAAATATTTTTCTGCCAGATTCCCAGACAGTCGTAAAAGAGGTAGGAGTGGCCAGGTGACAAACTCCTCTATGATCAGTCAAGAGTTGTCCAGATTAAAAGCAGAAATATTAAGTAAACTTCTCTTCCCTCTCTTGAAACAGGAGACATGCTTGGTGGCTTGTTTTGCCACTAATGTGGAACTGTGAACGTTTGGCTCCAAGCCAGTTCTGGGAAGAAAATTGCTGAAAGAACATTTTCTCATATGGTATTTCTATGAAGTGGGAAGAAGTAAAACGTATGCAAATTTTATGAGGAAAAAATATTTTGGGGCTGTTTGTACCCCAAACATGAAGGCCTTTGTGTTGAAGACAGCCTTTAGGTATTTATTGACTGTACAAGAAGCTGGGGTTTGATTCCCAGCCACCCTGATTTTGCATCTATCCTTTTGGATCAGGTAAGAAGCAATTACCAAAGTGGGAAGTGTACCAACAATCTTCACCACCTGCCACAACAAGATGTTGTGACTCTGAGCATATCTAAGCCTTCTCTCATTTGTATTCACAGACAAATCAGTGCTTTGCAGTGTGGGGAATGGAATAACCTACTTTTACCCAAGCAGAAGGAAGAGGGTCTGTTCCCCAATCTCTGAATTACTCAAAGTTCACTTTTTTTGGTACAGATTTTATGCACCAGCTGATCAACTTCAGTTAATTTAAAGGAAGTATTACTAATATTAAATAAATTGTTTTTATTTTCTTTGAAGTGTTTCTAACTCCTTGTGCTCAAAAAGCCTCATTTTGGAATTATCAGGGTAAAGTACAGCAAAATTTATAAGAGCAGAACAAAAGCAGCCAGCAAAGGCTAAGGAAGGGAGATTTATGTTTATAACTATGTGGAGGGAATCAGAGTACACCAGTGATTTACAAAACCTATTGAAGTTCAAGAAGAAATGGTTATAAAATATCCATGAAAACATTTATGGGAGTTATCAGAAAAACATTGTCAGAGAGGTTTGGATATGAAAGTCACCACACAGGAGAAGTAGGAGGAGGAATGCTAATTGCTTTTAAGCAAATATGATATTTATGAGAGTATACTAGACATACTAGAGTATAAAAAAAAATTAAAGAACCCTCTTTACTTTAATTAAGATAGTAGAAAGTAAAAATTGTTCTCTTCTTCAAATGATAATGACCAATAGCATCTTCTAGAAGTGAAAGAGCAAAAATGCTTTGAGCTCCTAAGCAAGACTGCCCTTCAGTGAAAGTAAAGATGCCATAGCTGCAGTAAGGTTTGAAATGCACTATTTTTACTTTCCAAAAGAGATCCAAGGCAGTGGTCTGAGCAGCATTCAATGCAGCTAACTAATCTTCAACACTCATCAGGGATGATAGAAGTAAACAGCTGCAAACAGAGCTGGCTGAAAATTTTTAAATACATTTTTATGTAGACATATCCACTTTACATGTCAATGAATATATTCACAACAAGCTACTGGTTGTCTTTTATTTCCTTTCTTTATTCACCAATTCCTGCCCCAAAAAAGGAGAAGCAGAGGAAAGAAAGGATAACTAACAAAAATAAAGGTTAAATAAAAAAATATTATCAAATTAAAAAAGGGAATGTTTTCAAAAGCACAGCAGATTAAGAAAAATATTCACCCAAAAATTAATGAAAGAACATTGTTAACATTAAAAATCTTTGTTAGAATCAGTGTGTCTTTATACAATTTTGGGAAGGTCTAAACAAAAAAATGCCACAAAATCAAAACCAAAAACAAAAACAAAAACAAAAACATCCTCCCCCAAAACTAGAAAAACCAAACACAAAACCCAAAAAATCTCAAAAGAAAAACCCTGAAAAAAATTCAACCCCCAAAAAACCCCAAGCAGAAAAAATGTTCATCTTTTTTCTATAACATAATGCCCATATAAACTCCTAAAATAGTTTAAGTGCTGGGCAAATCAAATATTATTTTCCTGGGTAAGATTATTATGAATTTTAAGAAATGCATCTCATTCTGTCACAGAATAAATATTCAGATTGTTTTGAAATTCAACTTAACAATGAAGCTCAGTGATGAAATAAATGGAGGAAACTTGGCTGCAAATAAAAATTCCCAAAACCATGGCGCTATCTCATTTCACAGTTTGAACAGTATTTCTTTTTTCTTGGGTTTAATTTTGAAGTTTTTTTTGGAATACAAGCCTTTATGTATAGACCTATTTTTTTGTTTTCCATTAGTGCCTTTTTAATCAATTAGAGGATCAAACTATACATTTCTCTCTGTCCAGTTCCTCTCCCTATTTCTTCATTCTTTTTCAATCAAAGGACAGAACCACTTGTTGACAAAGACAGAAATTAGGCTTTCTTTGTACTTCTAAACATGTCTCATCTCCTTGAGAACTCATATAATATATTCCCTTGTTGAATTTAGAATAGTGCCATGGAAACTGAACAACTAAAGTGTTAAAGAGTTGCCAATTCACAGTTGCAGGACTCAGCCTCTTTAAACTCATACCACTCTGGAGAGGATAGTAGATCCTACACCATCTCTTGGTAAAAAGAAAAAGGTATGAAAATTTTAATTTTCTTTAATATGTGTTAAATAAATATAATTGAGTTAGTAACAACAGAGCATATTCTGTGATTTTGTAGACTAAAATAATAAATGAAAATCATATTTCAGTATTCATTCATCTACTTTCAGGTGAATGTTCATAACCTTGCAAATTTAGAAAGCTGAAAATTTATAAGAAAGCTCCTTTAAATTACCAAAAGAATCTTTTGCTCTACACATCTGTAAAATCTAAAGTGAGTGCAATTTGTATACTTAAAATAAAAAAAAAGTTAAAATTGAGTGAAATGCACCATGGTTTTCAATTGCTTTCAATTACCATTAAACCTTTTTGAGAGCAATTTGCATAATGTTTCATAAACATGTAGGCAGATTAACCTTTTTAGTTAATTTATTCATTAGCAGTAAAAATTCAAAGCATCTCTTATGAGAAAATAATGTCTTGCTGTTAAATTACATGGAAACAAAGCAATTGGGACCTAGTTGCCTCAGTTCTTCCTGTGTCAAAGCACAAAACAGAGGAGAGAATAAAGCTTCGCCTGTTAGTGGAGTGTTGATTAAATCGCCTGTTTGTGAGCAATTAGCAGTATTACAAGAAGATTAGGTGAAGTATTAATTAGAAATGGGCTAGAAGAGTCCTGCCTGGAGCAGGTACCTGCTAATAGAAGGGATGGAAGAACAAAAAAGTATGAGAAAAGGCAGAGGGTTTGACTCTTTCCTGTCTTAAATCCCATAATCTCATACATTCTGTCAATGGAAAATGTGGTAATTCAACACTGTTTTCGGGCTCTTTATGATTCCTTTACATGTCTGTAAGTGGCTGCTTGAGACAGAAAGGAGTGGCCACTTTCTTTTGCTCCTGAGTGTCATCTCCAGCCTTTATTTTGCCTCTGAATGAATTGAGATGATAACATTATCCGTATGTGGGCATGTAAAAAGTGGTTGAAGTTTGGACCCTTATGTGGTATTTTATTAGCCAGGTTCTTAAGGTGCTTTCTACAACAGGAGATTAAACTCTTTTCATGAAATTGAATCGTTTCCAGATTGATCTTAGGGCACTGGCAGGTCTATCACTTTTAGGGAAAGTTCACAGCATTGGGTAAATACAGTGTTGGGTGATACAGGCCACAGTAGCAAGTAGAAAGAAGCTGCTTAGCTGATGGTGATAGAGCCTGAATGAATAGCTCACACACTAGAAAGTTCACACCAGTTTCACACCTATCCTCACATCTCTTCATTAAGAAATAAAATGAAGCCTTTCTGTACACATGCTCTGTCATTTTTTGCAATGCTATCCATTGTTTTTACTGTGTATCTAAAACTAAAAATATACCATTGTAAGGCGTGGCCCCATCTTTAACCTATTTACTCAGGTATGTGTGAATATTTAGACTGGGACATCTGTTATATAATTTTATTAAATTTATAATTACTTCCAAATTTAAATGTCAGGACAATCAACTTGATATTTTTATACTTTCCCATATCTTTTTATGGGTTTACATCTTGAAGAGATATTCTAATCAAGATCTCAAAGTTAAGAAAATTCCACACTCCCTTTAAGTGATTCCAAATAGCCAGATTATACAGGTGATGTGAAAATGCTGAAATCACTAAGTGCACAATTATGCAGAAGCAATTAATTATCCAATATGAAGTATTATTCATGGTCCCCTTGCATTGCTGTCATGTGCTGTTTAGTGGAATGTTGTTGACTTAACTGATGTAAGTCAGCTCCAAAATCTGTAACAATCTCAAACAAGTCTGTGGAAAGAGTTAAAAAAATGAATAGTTTCTCTACCGAAATTTAAAAGAGATTAAATGTTTAAGGATGGTTCCTTATCTTTTAAGATGCTTACCAATTTTCTAGTAGAATTATATATTAAAAAGCTCTACTGTCTTTCAACTAATAAACAAAAACAAACAAACAAAAATAAAGCCCGGAAAAAGCCCACAATAGAGGTAGCTAAACGTCTGGAGGTAAGCAAAGTGCTTTTTCTTAGAAAGGTCTCCTGTGATCTTAACATTATATTTGCTGGGGTTTTTTTTTAACCTACCTTACTAAACAGTAGAGAAGCATGCAAATTCCGTGATTGACACAGTTAAATAGAAATCCACCAGAAAAACAGATGTTTCAGATAGGTAAAATCTTCTAGGAACGACTATCAGAGTCCTGCTCTATTATTAAGAATAAACAAGGAATAAGGTTAAAATAGGAATAATCTGCCATGTACAAAAAATCCCTAAGTTACCATTCTATAAGAATGACAGTGTGGGATTTGCTTAGGATGAAAATGCCAAACACTTCACATAAGCTCATACAAAGGCTGTCAAACACTCTCTCTATGCCAAACTGATGTTTCACTGCAAGTTTCCACCACATAATAGATTTGTGTTCTTTCTATATCTGTATTAGACACATCATTCCCTACAAAGTGCCTGAAGGAGCTGAAGCAATCACCTCAAACATGATAATAAATTTTAGTGATCTGAACCCTGAACATTTAAAGTTGGAAAGCTTTTTTATAAAGTCTGCTTCAGGAAGACTTTGCTTTGACTTTCATCAAGAAATCAGATTGTAAGATCATCAGATGTTGAAGACAACTTCAGATAGTGTTGTAGTGTTCCTGACAGAATCCTAAATACAATTGTATTGTCAAAACCCCCTAAGGAGCAAAACTCCCCAAGGAGCACTTTATATCATGACTGTGGCACTTTGGGTTATTTTTGAAAAAGAAATCAAATAGAAAGCAAAGCTAACTCTTGTTAATAAAAAAGGTTAAATACTAAGTCAAATGGCAGAAAATTGGCTTAAAACACTGTGGATAAGAACAGAAATCTATTTTAATTTTGAAGTGCCTGCCCTGAACAATTGCATATCCACCTTGACAGGAAACTCTTCTCTTAATGTCTCCTCTTGGAGTAGCTTCCATTATTCTCCATAAATCGTAGGAAATTAGACATATTTTAAGAATTGTAAGCTCATTTCCCTCTTACAACAAGAATAGTTTAAAGTGTTTATATGTAATGTAAACTAGTGTCTATTTAACTAAATTGCAATTTCTAATCAATGTACACATCTCTTTATTTCAATGCCCAATTGCATATGAAGACTCCTACTGTTTCAGAAGAAAGCAGAAACTCAAATGAATGTTTGGGAAGGAAAAAACAGTGTTCAAAAAAACAGCTCATGAAAGAAAATCCTGAAAAAAACATTATGAAAACATAGGGAAAGATGAGATTCTTTTATCATAGCTGAAATGAGATGGCCTGCTATGTTAGAAATCAGCTTTAATTTGTCAGACATAATAGCTTGCTAAGTTTCAGTAAGTACGGCATATTTGGACTAAACAAGAGGATTGTATTTTATGTGACACAGTTCAATGGTACCTTAACTTGCAGGGCATATGAAAGATTAGGATTCAGTCAAGTCACTGCCTAAATTAACCGTGAACCTGGGGAGGAATCTCTTCCTGACCTCCAAAGTGCACTGACTCCTTAATTATTCTGCATTGGCATCATACCCATTGGAGTCACTCCATGAAATATAAAAAGATATTCATGATTAAATATTCAGAAGGGAAAATAATTAAAATTGTCCTCTATATCTTTGATGAACTCTCCTGTCACTGGATCACAGAGTAACTTTTAATTATGCAGTCCTGTGAGATGTCTTCCTGAAGAAATGTGCAGAGGGCCTGGGTTTTGTTGCAGTCTGATAGTACAGAGTGCTCCTAATTCACGCCAGTGAAAACTCAAATAAGCACAAATGGGACTTCAGCCCAGACCTTCAGTGACCTTGGTAACTATTATCTGAACAGGCATTCCAGTTTCTCTGTATCTGAGGGAAAGCATGATGCAGGTACCTGTCTCACAGCAGTGAGTGCAGAGCTGGGGAAGACAATTCTGCTTCACTGAAGTGGCAGAAACCATTGTTTCTACACCACTTTCATGAAGTTAGGCAATGAGAGGGCTTTCTAGGTGTCTCTCCTCATGGGCAAGACACAGACATGTTGCTGTTTTAAAATCACAAAATCTACTGTGTAAAACAGCTTTTTGCCTTGATATCCTAAATCACTGACTAACAATTAGTTTAGATTTGGCAGGTGTTCCTGTTTTATTATGTTGATTATGTAGCTTTTGAATATCAATATAAATATAAAAGCTTAACATTTCCTGTATGTGTTTAGCAGAGACAATTATTCCCTATAAAAATATATTCATTAATGTGCTGTTTATCACCATAAATCTTTCTAATTTTATATATATCGTACTTAGTAACATCAGCATGCCATTCAGATGCTCACAGAGATGATCTTACAGTTGTTTATGGCACACAAAGATATAGATTGACAGGACAATCTAATGGTCTGCATCATCTCATTTCAGATTGTTTATGAATAATCTTCATTTTGGTCTGCAAAGACTGGAAAAAGGAAGTAGTAGCAAGAACAAATTTGTAAATAACCTCCCACTCAAAAATGTAAGGTGCTGAGCTTAGCATGCAGCAGCACACGGCATAGGCAAGGAGTCCATGTATTTTAACCACAGTAGTACAGCTGTAATGCTGTTCCTGACTCTCCTCTCCTTCTTATTTTCCTTTTTCTTATTCTCTCCCATTTCTCACTTTGTTTCTGTTTCTCCCTCCTTCACATTCAACAGTCCTTCCATCCCCCCATATGTCTTAATTGGCCAGATATCTAACCCTGAGGTTTTCAGTGTGAGACCTGGGAAAAAATGGAAACCATTTGCCTTAAAGGTTCCAAAAGTAGTAGAGGACAGTGGATACCTAGAAATAGACAGCTTGAAAGGTTAAGACTTCAAACACTTTCAGCTTTTGGTCTTGACAGAATTTGGATAGGTCTGTATTTACTTGAATTTTTTTAAAAAAAGTATAATCAGAGGGTGAATTTTGGTCATGGACATCTATGTTCCTATTATAACAATCACTATTTCTTGGTGTGTTTGTGCATGTGTGTATTTTACTCCATCTTTGTAATAGCTCTGAGTGAATTCACCTCTAGGGATTTCTAAAATGATTTAACATTCCACTTCCTACAATAACAGCGTATTTCAACACAAACACTTAATTATTTTAAAGGTTTATTTGATTTTACACTCTCTTTATCTGTCATGAAGCTATTTTATTCTTCTTCTGCTTATATGAGTTTAGACTACGTTTGTTTTAAATTTATGTCAATACAGAATACAGAAAAACAGAATATAGCCATTAGTTTAGAGTACTGCATCAATTTAAACCTGATTCCAAAGTTTCCATAAATGAAACAAATGGAATTCAGCAGCAGGTAAAGGAGAAAAGACTGAATAGAACAAAGTCACTAGATGCTAAAATTCGAAAGAGCTCAAGATTTCAAGGTACAAATGCAAAATTAAGGCTGCTGAACTCTCTGAGGAAAATAAGAAAGGGCTAATGTTTTATTCTTCCATTACTGGGCGAACATTTACATTGTTATTGCTTGGCCAACTCAAGCAGTATATTTTAAAATTTAATCCCTCAGGAAGAAAAAGAATCACACTTTCTTTAATGGGAGTAAAAAGGAATAAAGGGGAAAAATGTAAGAGCACAAGGATTTAATCCTAAATCATAAAAGCATAATGCTGAGGATAATAAAAAAGTGTTCAGCTATGTATGAACGTTCTTCAACTGAGTTTGAGACTGGAGCCATTTTTAACCATGAGCTCATAATTGTTAAGGACTACAAGGCCCAGATTTTGCTTGAAACACTAAAAACCAGTGCAAAACATGCAACAAATAATCATAATATCTGTATGAAAGATCGATATTCTGGTGTTGAACTTGTGGCCTAGAAGACAGATGAACTAAACTCCATATTTTCCTTATACCATGCATATATTTGTCATATTCACCCCTCAGCAAACAAGCTTACACAAACTGCTTGTATTGACCTTCATTAATTATTATGTTGGGTTCTGGGGTTTTTTTAAGCTTGAAAAATTTCTCCAAAATATCTATTTTTATATCTATGTAGGGATGTGTATTAACTGTAGTTTCATGTGGCAGGAAAAGAAGTATGGATATCTGAACTAAACAGGAATGCTCTGAATTCAAGGCATGATTCTGGTCTGCAAGTATCTGATATTTATTTTATGAATTTAAAGTAGTAGTCTGAGGTCCTCCTAAGTGTTGTGAACACAGTAGACTAGGACCTCACACTCATGGATTAATGTCAGTATGTAACAAAAGCCAAAATGCTCACAATTTGCTTTCCACCACAAAAATCTCAAACAGCACAACAAAGGCAAGCCTGGTGACATCTGTAACACACTGTGAAATATTAGTTACAGTTTGTAAAATACTTTTTTATACTGAGGCATGTTTTGTGAGTCACTCTACCAAAAGTAAGAGGAGTAGTTGTAAAGAAAATACTGTATTTAAGGGATTGAACTGCTTCCCAGCTCTGTAACATCTGAACATTTTTCTCTTAACTGGGTCACAAAGACTGCAGCATTTCATATACCTTTTGTCACTTCTCTTTCGAGTTACAGAAACACTTCTTTGCATGAAGTGTTTTGATAGTTTAGGCAGGAGCAAGGTTGGTTAATGCAATGAATATGCCTCTGTTCCAGGTAGAAGTCTTTAATCAAGGACAAGGTTTTGGCCCTACTCCCCAAACGTAATGAAACACCAGCATTGTTCTGGTACTTTGGAAATTTATTCCACAATCAGTTCCACGAGATGTACATTATTAGCATGACTCAGTGCTACATATGCCTGTAAGTAAATTGAGTCTGTCTTACACATCCTCAGAACTATAACATAAAACCGTGGTGCTGTCTAAAGAGGCAGGCCTCTCTTCCCTCTTATCCTTGTGTATTTCCCAGTTTGATTCTGTCAGCAAGGGCTTCCTTGCAGGTTCTTGTTCCCAGAATAGGATTCAGAGTAGGAACTGTCATGACTAAAACTACCTCCAAATCTTTAGTTTCCCCCCTTCCCCATCCATCTCCCCGCTTTGATCAGTTTTCTTTTCAACCAGCTCAGATGTGGACTTCTGTAATATTTGGGGAAGAAACACAGACTGTCTGTCCGTATTCATGGAGATTTATGCAGAGTTCAAGTGACCATATAACCACAGTTTACCTGAGGTTAGTATTCTCTGGGCTGCTGCTGCACTCAAGGGAGAAAGCATAGCTGCTGTTGTGATTTACCATCTCTAACATAGGTTAACATCGGACCTGTGAACTGCCTTCTAAACCTAAGCCTAGATGCTTAAAGGAAATAGTCCCCTAAGTGTCAATTCTCACTTTCTTTTCACCTTCCATGTGTTTTAACCAAAGTTTTATGATTAGTCTGCTGTAAAGATATTAGAATCTGGCCCAGACTATGAACTCATGCTGGCAGATTGTAAAGGATCTAATCTGATTCTGACATTTCCCCTTCTTCATTAGAGAACATACATCTATGTTCTTCAGATATTCAGAAACATCTTCAGATTTGCTTTTCAGAATGAAAAGGACCCATAAATATTAATATAATGACTACAACATCCATGAAAATATTCACACAACAATAAAGAACCAAAGGGAAAAACTTGCCATGAGCACTATTGTGCACTGTGGCTGAAAGTACCCTATGTAATGGCAAAGGACTGTGGCTGTTTTTCACCATCACTGTTATCTGTTAGAAGTTAATTTTATTCTATATCTTCTTTTTAATTCTCTCTGTGGGGTGAGAAGGTGGTATATCCCTTGTCTTGGAGATCACTTTTGGCATTTCTGTGTTGTCTCAGGCTATGTGCAAACTCTGAGACCTAGGAGAGTTTCTGAGCTCGCAGCCATCCTGTATCCTGACTCTCATACCAGGGTAAGGTTTGGCCAGGTGGGTGAACAGACAGGAGGTTACAAAATGCTTCATCCAGACCCTAGGCCTGGACTGGTATTTCAGCATGTGCTAAACATGCACTCTCAGGTCACTTTAAGATATGGGCCCTGTAAAATCAATGCTATTTGTTCAACGGATTCTCTGATTTTTTTTCTTTTAAAAAAGCAAAACAAATGTTCATATGGTATTTTCTACCATTAGATTTCAACTATCAATACTGAACTTCAAAGGATAATCTTGTATTTTAACACAAACTCCTTACACTATTAAATTAATTTTGGCCTCAGTACAAGTTGTTTGCTTTCTCTCAATTGCAAAAAAAACACAGCCTTATTAAAGGTGCTAAGAATTTAATTATTTACTTCCAACTTTATTAATCACATAAATTCACTGTCTGGGGTACTTCTGGTAGGCTGTTACCTATGCTGGTTGTCCCTTTCTCCTCACCCTGGCTCAGACACCCAGAGTTATACCACCAGCGAAACCTCCAACTTCAGAAGTTAGACTTTTCCCTATTGGGATACTCTCTAGAGAAAAGGAAGTGTAGAAGTGGAAATCCTTTCTCATCAGGCCCATGCAGATGACAGAAGGTTTTTTAGGAAGTTAGAGTTTCATGAATCTAAGGGATAACATGCTTTGAATGTTAGGCATTTTCCAGAGGATATTGTGTTGGCTGGGTGCCTGCAATCAAGGAATTGTACAGGATGCATGTTCAAAAGTTTCCTGATGGAAAAAACAGAGTGGGTTGGGTTGTCTGGGCAGATTTGAGTCATTTACCTGAAGTCAGGGTAACATCTCAACCTTTATGAAAGAAAGACATGAAAAGTTAGATTTTACCTCCTGGGAGA
Organism: Parus major; assembly: GCF_001522545.3. NCBI lineage: Eukaryota > Metazoa > Chordata > Aves > Passeriformes > Paridae > Parus > Parus major. Next base: position 43,601,083 of record NC_031774.1, on the reverse strand, counting down.
TAAAGGAAAATTTGACTAAATATTAAGGCTAAATTCCAGCAGCTTTGATTGTTCTGTTAGCTAACAGAAAATGAGAGAAACCTCTTTTAGGGAGGGATGAGAAAAGACTAGGGGGGAAAAAAGACAAATATATGAAAAAGGAAAAATGCTCTGGCAGCCAGGAGGTTCAATCACTTCCTGGAGTGAATTAGACACAGCACCACCCTACAGGGCAAGTAGAGAATTTTCCCTCTGGGCTCTGTACTGGTGTGGCTTCACCTTGAGCCCTGTGTGCAGTTTTGGGCACCATGATATGAAAAAGACATTATGTTATTAAAGATTGGCCAGAGGAAGGCAATGAGGATGGTGAAAGTTTTGGAGAAGAAGCTGTATGAGGAGCAGCTAAGGTCACTTGGTCTGTTCAGCTTGGAGGAGACCGAAGTGAGGCCTCATTGCAGTCTACAGCTTCCTTGTGAGGGACAGTGGAGGTGCAGATATCAATCTCTCCAATCTCATGGCCAGTGATAGAACACAAGGAAATGGCCTGAAGCTGAGTCAGGAGACATTTAGGTTGGATATCGGAAAAAGGTTTCTCACCCAGAGGTGGTTGGGCCTTGGAATAGACTCCCAGGGAAATGGTCACAGCACAAACCCTGACAGAGCTCAGGAAGTGTTTGGGCAATATTCTTGGACACATGGTGTGAATGTTGGGGTGTCCTGTGCAGGGCTGGGATTTGGACTCAATCATCCTGGTGGGTCCCTTCCATCTCAGCATATTCTGTTCCATGATTCTGTGGTTCTGACAGAACATGTACCTAACTTCAATTGGGATGGCATTGTAGAAATATGTCCATTTTAAAAAGAAAGAAGCAAATTAATTTGTTCAAGTAACAGCCTTCTTTTTGACTAAATTAAGAAATGTCATTATCAATTTTTCCATAATGATACAACAGAAACAATTACTCATATGAAAGAACATTATGACAAAGGCAAAGAAAGACTTGAAGTATGTGGACTGGGGAGTTTTCCAGGGCTTAAAATTCAAAAGCAAGATGCATATTTATTTTATTGTTTAACCATATGTTTCCATTAATGAAAAATATGAAGCAGAGAAGGCAGCTGAAAGCCAAATAGATAACAGGAGAAATGTTGCTAAGGTATCTTAGACGGAAAATTAAAATAATTTTTTTTGGAGCAGATGGAGACTTAGAGAATCCAATATGTCTCCTAATATATATCCTCAAACATGTTCACTGGAATATTACCAACCCCTTCTATTAGAGTCTGGCATTGTAAAGATTTTGAAAATGTTGTTTCTGCTGTATTTCAGACTCTGATACTAAAATACTGTATTGAGAATGGAAAATTTAGTGGGAAACAGTAGAAAGTTCAGATGTATTTCATGAAAAGAAAAAAGAAACCATTTTCATGGGAGCGCTCTTTTGTACAAATAAAGTGGAAGAGAAAAAAAATTAGTGTCAAGATATATGAGCATAATTTCCACTAAATAGTATATCAGTAAATATTTCTGTCAATAAACATTCCAAAATCAATGTGAGAATCTTAAAACTCATTTCTGTATGATCTAATAGACCAGAAAAAACTCGTAACAAGTCAGCTTCTGTCAAGAGACACACTAATAATTCTGCCTATTCTGTTCATGAACTCAGCAATAGCCAAAATAAATGGAGCTGGTAATAAACCACTAGGTAACTGCAAATGTATAATTGGCACAAATATGTATCTTATAAAGCAAAGACGACCATGTGATGGCAGATGCAATGGAGGATAATTAAATTTGTATTTGATGGCTGATAGGTTCTAGGAGTTTCTCATCATTTAATCTGTGGTGTGATGTGCTGTGGTGTTGCTTTCCCAGACTTGGAGGGAAAGGTGGCAGCACCAAATGAGACTGGGGTTGTCCTGTACTGAGAGCTTCAGGCAGCTCAACAGAGACCTTCTGTGAGGAGGAAAAATTTGGGCTTTTCTGGGCAATAAGACTGTGGAAGTGGGACCACCAGTTAAATACAGGTAAGCTTGAGGAAAGCAGAAAGCTCGCAGCAGAAGTTCAGGCTGAAATATATATATTCCTTATGTCTGGCTTTAGACATCTGGGATGCATATAGAGCCTTATGAGCTCTGTACCCTCATCTCTCTTTAAAATAAACAGAGCACAACAGACAGCCTTTAAAGGTGGTGCATTATTCCAACCATGTATAGATGAATCCCATCTCTAAGGACATGAATCACACTGTAAAAGCACTGAGGTGTCTCCACTATAAAAGAAGACAGCTGAAGGGAGGTGGTTATTTAGATCTGGATGGATCAGCTCCAGTCTGACAGGGTCTTTCTTATTTGTAGCAACAAATAAATCTAACACCAATTCTCAAAAGTGATAAAAAGCAAAATGCTTTTCTAGTGACCTAGATAGCGTTGTGAGGCTTGTGTAAGACAGAACTAAACACAGTCAGCTGCAAAGTGAGTCAAAGAAGGAGGACCCATCTTTTGAGGACAAGACTTATCTTCAGAACTTTATTTACTCTGGCTCATTGAGCAGCTGCAGGTTTATGCTGCTTAAAGTGCTGCTTTCCTGTTCCCGTATAGATGCTTGTGACTTCCAAAATACACAGCCTTATAAAATGCAGACCTTTGAAGCCTACTGGTGTCTATGCTTAAAAAAATAAAATAAAATATGCAGAGTAGGTTCAAATAACGTTTTTGATTGCCTAGGATCTGGTCAAATCAAATTAATGTCTACACAGATGTGGCTCAAGGAAAGGTTCTCTCTGTGTATGGGAACTTAGTGAGCTTAAGCTACTGTAAAGATATATTGTTGTATCAAACCTGGCTCAAATAAGCTCCTATAAAGATAGAATAATATCCAGAAAACATTTGTTCTTGCCCATTCTATCTGTTTTGGGTGATTCTTTTAGGAATTTAGGCAGTGAATTCTAAGTGAGAATTTCACAGATGGCTTTCAGACCTCGTAGATGTTATAGAAACTTAGACATTCACAGCTGGCTCCTCATGATTCCAACATTCAGCCCTTCAAACTCTTAGGTATGACAACAATATTTCTACTTTCTGTCTTTTCCACATAGATCAGCATTTTGGGGTATGAAAATAGGCACTATGAACTTCTAAATATTTCAACAAAAGTAAACAAATACAAATTACCTATATACAGAACATGAAGCTGGAAAGAAAAACTAACTTGTCTTTGTTAGTGAGCTTGTAGTTTTTGCTTTATGTAGTAAGATCTTGGTACCAGGGGAGATGAAAGTGTACTCTCTTGGCTTCTGTGGAAATTAAATGTGCACATATAATTTTATAATTATTTTCTTTTTAAATATGTTTGGCTAGAAGAAAAATTGTAATTTTTTTGCAGGGTTTATGGAATATGAGAAGAGTTGAGGAAGGTTGGTAGCTCTGGAGGGTGCCCTGTCCCACTCTTCTGCTAAAAACAGGTTACTCAGGACCAGATGCAGCCAGGTTTTGAATATTTCTGAGGCAGACTATACAATTTCTCTGGGAAAGCCTTAAAAGAAGAATTTATTTTTCTTATGTTTAAATTTAATATCCTGCACTTCAATTTATGCCTGTTGTCTCTTTTCCTACCACTGAACATCAGTGAGGAAAGCTTGGCTCAGTCTCTACAGACAACCATCAGATATTTACAGACATTGATAAGATCTTCCCTAAGATTTCTATTTGTTTACTTAAACATGATAGAAATTATTATAATTGAAACTTCCGTTCAGCAAGTTTTCTTTAAAAAGAAAACTATTTGCAGAGAATTACAATAATTTAAATAATTATTAATTCTTCTTAATATCTTGTTTATAAATTTAAAATGAAATTATATAAGGAAATTTCTATTTCAAATTTTTTTCCAACCAATTTTTTTTTTTTAATCACTTTTGGCTTTTAGAAAATGTTTCTGCAAATCAAACCAGATTTCTTGGATTATTAAGGTAGTTATAAAAAAGTTTCAAGTATAACACATGAAATAATGCTTTGATTCATTTAAATCTCCATTATTTGTTCAGTTCTTAGATCAGAATCTGTGGTAAAAACTTATATATACCTTCATGTGATTTTGGAGTTGAGCTAAAGAACAGGTCTTCACTTCTCATGTTACATGAAATTTGTTGGTAGACATTTTCAAGGGGTTGCACTCATTATATACCTTGTCAGTTCCTTCTTGTTTCCAAGAGTTTTTGTAATATTTTCAATATGATACAAATTAAGGAAGCATCAAATTTAGCTTCAGTGTTTAAAATACTTCATTAGTTGCTTTTTAGAGTGTAGCTGTACCAACTGTAGAGGAATACAAATTTTGGCCTTAGTCTTGTTTCAGTTTCTGATCAATTATTAGGCACAATGAAAGTAAAATCATAAACTGTAAGTTTAATTTTGACATATTACACCATGTTTTCAAAGAGCAGAAAAAATCTATTAAAATGCATAAAACATATTTTAAATCAAATAATACTAACACTTTTAAATTCATTATTTAGCTCATAGAATGCTTATAAAATATGTCATTTTTAACTGTGGTCATTATAATTTAAAATTAAAAAAAGTTTTGGAATTCAGACTCTGCACTCTGACATTAATTTATTAAGTATTTTGCAATCACAATTTAAACTGTAGTGAGTAGTTCTGATTGCTTACCTAAATCACTTTATTAATTCTCGCTCAAGTTGATAAACAGGTTCATACTATGCATTCTTTTAGAGCATAATTTGAAAGTTTATCTTAGGAAAACTAAGATACTTAGTCATATATTTTCAATGAACTTCAAATCAGCTTCAAATCAACTTTAACTTCTGTATTTCAGTTGCAGGTTGTGTTAATGTATTTCAATTTAGCCTTAAATTTGTCCTAAATTAGCTAAAGTTTTCATGAAAAAAAAAATAAAATCCCAACATGTGAAGTGCAGAGCTGCAACAGGATTGTCTGCTTTCCAAAGTTCATGGTCTGGAGCTTTGGTCTGGACCCAGGCCAATGACCAGGGTCAGGGAGTGAGCTACACTAAAATTTTAAACACTCTCAAAATTCAACAGCTTGGCTCAGCAGTGTCTCCGTCCTAATAATAAAATATTTCTGTATTGCACGATGCTTGGACCCAATACTAAGATTATTGTTTTCCCTGGGATTTTGACTTGGGGTTTTCTATCAGGATGTGGAAGACTTTTGTGGAGTAGTGAGGTAGGGCTCCCTTTTGGAAGAGGCATCTTTGGAGGGTGCCTCTGATTTTGGGTCATGCATTCTCTTTGGGAAAGGGAACAGCTGGGAAACATTACAGAGAAAGACTCAGTAACCATATAAAGTTCTAGAGTACTTCCATTTGTTCCTCTCCAATGCCTGAGCACTGCACACCAATCATCAACACGTGTGACCTCACATTTTGAAAGGGCCATCCTTCATGTGTTTGTGCCACGAGTATCTCCAAGCTACATGCCAACGTGCACATTCAAGCAAACAAATCACAAATGCTATCCCATTATGTCACAAGCTGTACTTGTTAGGTGTTCCAAAGTGCTTGACTCGATTGCAAATGGTCAGGCTGCCAACACCCATACATATGGTGTAGTCTCATAAATTAGGAATAATTTGTGTCCAAAGTTTCTCTGTGTTAATTCCACTGCGAAGGATCTGAACCAATATTTTTCTTGAATGTGGTTCCTTTTCATATCAATTTTTAGGTCTATGACGTTTTTTGGCTAAATTAAATTAACCAACAATATTTCTGGTTTGAAGAAAAAGGCTTATCATTTTTTAATGAAAGAGAATTGCTAGCTGCAGGTTTTTTTTACTTTTTTCGTTGCCAAAACCCCATCCAAAACCAACTATGTGATTTATGAAGACAGCCATGCCCTGGTTCTTTCACAGGCCCACCCTTTACTGTCTGAACAATAATGACTAAAACAGTGAAACATTAGAAATAATCTATTCTACCTTTTTTATATAGAAACACTTTTATTCTAAAATTTAAACAAACAAATCATTTCTAAACTGAATTTGTGCAAATAATAGATCTGTTTAGTTTATGCTAGAGCTGGCTGACAGTTAAAGCAGAAAAGCTATCCAGGCCAGCCTGGAATGACTATTCTTTTAATTGGAGCAATAGAGACCATGCACTAAATACTAGTTGCATTTTTTTTTTAAGAGAACACATTTGCTATGATTTATTAATTTATAATCCTCTTTTGCATGTCCAGAAGTGAATCCATTAACATAATAGATCACTCTTTAAGTTAATAAATGCTTTCTTTAATGTACTTCACTCTGGTGAGTAACTGGACATATGATTAAGTACAGACATACACGTGATGTGCGACAATATCTTTCTGACCAAATGACCTCATGATCAATTGACAGGGAAGTCACAGTGAAGTCCTTTTAAAAGGGATCTTGTAAAAGCTTTAAGACATAAGCATTAACCTGTAACAAGTGTATAAGGAAAAGCTGTCATGCACTTTTGAGAATCTGGGCTTGCATTTTTTGTCATCATTACAAATTGTTAATTCTACTTTAACATAAAACATCGTTCATTGTAAAATTCCCAGACATGTTTCTTGGTTTTGGTGTGGTTTTTTTTTCCTAATGTTCTGTTCTGTCTGCATCTGCTATTTTAAATTTTATCACCTATGAATAAGAACTGATAAAATTGCTACAAACACCACAGGAAACATATTGTTAGGAGTCCAGAACTCTTGAGGAAGATTGTCAAAGCAAGGCTTTCCTAGTGTATTGCTCACTGAAGTAATCACATTTCAGCCTACTCTTAACTTGGAAATACCATGATATATCTGTTCAATCCTGAGAGTGGTATGGATATATGTTACCCTAAAATTTGGCCCAAAACTGTCTTACTGCAATCATGCTTCATAACAATGTCTTCCTTCTTCCAGTCTCCTGGAATATAACTATTGTTCACACTTAAAACTGTTTGAGTATGGTGTTTTGTAATAACGTGATATAGAGTAAAGACGTTTTCAGTTTACAATGAGAAAAAATACCTTTTTGCAGAAAAAAAACATATACAAAGTATTTTCCAAATGTATCAGTTCTTGGCTGTGCTACAGAATTCCTCCTGGGCAAGAAATTTAATATTTCTTTGCCTTAGCTTTCTACCTGAAAAATGGCAACAGCAGTATTTTCCTAATGCTTTCTATCAATCTTGTCTGACTAAAATATGGGCTCTCCTGTGCAGGAACAGGAAGTGCATCTTTCTGCATAACTATTTCCCAAACACAGTGAAAATTTTTGTTTAAATTAGCCAAATAGAAGACTCTGGGCCAAATGAATAGCTTTCTCTTATTTTTGATGCATTGATGGAAACAGTGTAGTGGGATCCAGCTTTTTGATTTTTCTAAAGATAATCAATGAGCAATTACAGTCAGGAACCAGGATACATTTATGGGATTCACGGAAGAGAATAGACAGAGAAAAGTTTCTGATGGTCCCTTGACTCATCTGTGCAAAACAGTAAGGCACAGATTTCTGTCCATTCACTTTGGTGATTAGTTAAACTCACTTCTTCCAGCAAAGAGAACAGTGAAGCAATAAATCTTTGTCTGTTCTTTATGCATAGACAGAAACAGGGCAGAATATGTTGGAATGAGATGTTAACTTGAACATTAAGCTGTCATGTTAATGGATCTACTGCTTTCCCTACCAGAGAAGGCCATGCTTCAATATTCTACCTTCACCAAATTTTTCCATTAACTCTTCACAGTGCAGTTTTTAAAGGCACTTTTGCAATTGCTTCATATATCAAAGTAAAATAGCTGTTTGTTCTTTACACCATTTCTCTGTCTGATGTGTTTTGATACATCAATCAATAAGATTAAATAATGCTTTCACAAAATTCTGAATATTTTAATAAGAATCTTCTGAGATTAACTTTTTGACTAGCTGTGTTTCATTGCACTTCTCTTCCTCTACAGATTATTTAGATTTCAGACCAATAGAGTTTTGCTGACAGAAATTATTTAATTGAGGCAATTCTCATTTCCCCAGATGTCTGTTCATAACTGAATTCATTCACTTTTCAATAATTATCCCTCAACTGCAAGAAAGAATACTGGAGACAAAATGCTAAATAAAAAACCAGACGCACACTAATGTCCCTAGGTGGATAACCAAAACACACACAAATTGTCAGCTAATGTTCACAGGAGTCAATGGCGATCTGTTGAGTCTGGACACAAATTCTCTTTTCTGACCACTAGTCCTCCCCTGGGGTCTCATTCTCCAGTTCACTGTAAGGCTGCATGTGCAAGCATGGTCTTGGACATTGCAGAGTTGGCTTTAGGGTAGCTTCTTCAGAATTCTATTTGAATTTTTAAAGCCATAGAGCTGAAAGGCAATTCATCCATCAGGCAGAATTTAAGTGTATTCAGAAATTACCTCAGTTCACTCCACAGTCAAGATAACTGTCTATAACATATTGACCATTGCTGCATTTTTCTACAATTAATCTTTCTACAATTACAATTAAGATAATACTTGCACTTTCAATCAGTATGATCCAACCATGATAAGGGATGGTATTTTTATTTGATCTCTCTTTCTGAAATAAATTTCAAAATTAGAAATTTCATTCTACTTTTTATATATATGCCCCAGAATAGATGAGTTTTGGGATTATCTCTTCCAATTACATGCTTAATCTGCAAGAATCTATAAATTCCAAGAATACATAATTAATAAATTATTACATAGAAAGACCAAAATATGTCAAACATATTCACTATGTGTTGCTAAAAAAAAATTATATTAACAAAGAATGACACAAGTAAGAATAGCTGCCTACAATGAGTCCTTTCTAGTGAAAATGAAAGCTTACATGTGACAGACTTATACCCAAATGACTACTGATTTACACATTGGCCAGACCTATGAGTAGAATTTTTTTTTAAAAAAGTCTCCCAAACAGTTCTGTTACATCATTATAAACTTGTCTTATTTTTTTTTTCCTACTTTTTGCATGAGCCCGTTAAGCTGTAGGAAAGATTTTGATTTGCATTCAAATTCTTGAGCCAAGTTTATAGTGGAATACAGCATAATCCAGTTCGTGGGAACATTCCCTCGTGAATCACTGAAGTGCATTCTGGAGTCAAATTTGTCAGCTATTCTAATAGCAGACAGCAAAGATACACGGCAATTTAGAACAAGAAGTCAAGAGAAATGTCATGAGTGGTCTGAGAATTTACTTTGGAAAAAAACTTGGTAACAGTTAAAAAATTATATGAAATTCTAATAAGTAGAATTTTTAAGAGGTAGCTAGATTGAATTTAGATAGAAAGTAAAAAAAACACACCTTTTTTTTTTTTAAACACATTTTAACTTAAGTAATTTTAAATTAGAGATTTAAAATACTATGAGACCATGAATATTACTCTTTCCTGTATCTTGGATTTTCAGGCTGATAGTAGCTGCTGTAGGAAACCTTGTAACTCAAACCTTTTTCTTTTTTTTTATGCCAAAAGTTGAAAAAAATAATAAAAATCTTGACATGACACAGATGCAGATTAGAGGAATGGTTTCTTTCAAGTGAGAAGGATTAATGTTTCTCAATATACTGTGACATGAAAACCTACACTCTGCACAGGCTAACCTTCTTATCTTTCCATGGGATACTGCTGCTGCACTGTAATGCAAAGCAGCTTCAGCACCGTGCTGAAAGTTGGCACACAGACAGGAGTTCATGAGCACAGCATTGGGATCCAGATATATTTAAATTTATTAAAGGCTGACAAAGCACCACGGCTCTTTTCCAACTCAATACATCAGATCACCTAACAATGACTTGGTAGGTCAGAAGTGAAAAATTAGATCTCTGAAATGTTTACTTCAAATAATAGATTAGTTACGATATGAAGGATCCCAAGAGTAGATTCTTAGGGTCTATCCATTGATAGAGAAGCCTGTTGAGATTTGATTGAGGATAAAAAAACCTGGGTAGTATTCTCTTTTTACATGAAAAGGTAAGCCAACACACCAAATTAAGGACTATGTGGAAACAAAACATATATGAAGAAAGCCAATGAAAATATAATTACAATTGGTCTAGAAATAACAACAAAATTTATGAACAACAGCATATGCAGTGTGGGCCAGGAAGAACTCAAACTCCCATTTCACATTCTGCTTGAGTGTGGGTATTAGAGAGAAAATTTCCTCACATGGAGTCTCATTTCAAGCAGCCAGGAGGATGGAGTGGAATTTGTGTACATCCCAAGAGTAATGGACCACAGGGTGTTTGAAATTGCACAGATTTACTGGTATCAAGGAAAAAAAAAAAAAAAAGCAGAGTAAGAAAAACAAATTCTGTTCAGGAAAATATCCTTCCCAGAGCCCAAGTATTTACTGCTAGAATTTAAATTGAAATAGTTAAACATAAAGGAAAAATAACAAATGGTGGCACTCATGTTGAAGGTGAAGAAATATGAAATAATTTTAAAAATAGAGCAGTCTCTTTAGTTTTTTTCTACTTCTCTACCATATGCAGTGAGATACCATGAAAAGAAACAAAAATTCCTGGAAAAGTAGATTTCATATTACAGTAAAGTTTATCTATTGAAAATACAGGATACTGTATTTCAAATTGCATGTAGTAGCAAACTAGTGCCATTTCTTCTGAGCAGCACTATGAAAAAGGATTATAATAAAGTATGTTACAAAAGTATAAGCATTTGAAATTAAATGTTTGAAAGGCTCTGAGGATTGCTTGAGGATATTCATGCCTGGCACTCTGTAGCATAGAAAATCTTCAAGCCTTAAGTTCTCTGCATTGAAATTAATCCTCAGCCTTTCAAACCTTGGTATAAGAAAAATGAAAATATAAATCTATAAGACTTTTTAAGATGCCTGTAGACCAAGAAGCTGTCTTTTTCTGCTTATTGTGGAAAATAAATGTGCTAAAGGCTGGGGCTGAAATTCACAGGGAACTCTTTGTCAAAGTGGCTGGGCTCTGCTTAACAAGAGGAGAGCGTGGTGTGACTGAAGGAGCCATGGGGTGGGAGGGCTGATGTGAAACCCAGAGGTTTCTCTGAAAGATCTGCTGAAACTCATAGTTTCCCATAAATTTTTCAGTTTAAATGAGTGTAAAAATTTCCACAAAAGGAAAATATTTCTAAGGAAACTAGGCAAAAAAAATGAGGCTTAGCTTTTAAGAGGTATTCACTAATATTCTGCCTCTAGGATGCTTACAGACAAACATGAAAAAATGTCATTATAAAACTGCCAGCTCAGGTAGTGGACACACTCTCCCTCTTTGCACTAGTGAAAGAAACTTCCTCTATAGTTTTTTTGCTGCACAGTGAGACCTGATTTGATTTTTTAATTTGGTTGTATACATTATATGGGTGTTCTTCCATATCTTTGAAAAACATTTATAGACTTCATTTCAGGGTTTTATTTTTCATGCTTCATTGATTCTGTCTTCTTTTCTTCATCTGAGGAATTCTTAAATTCAATTTGTTCATAATATGAATGTGGAGAAAGTTTGAGATAAGAGTTGTGAAATATAGTAAAAAGAACATTCTTTATTTTTCTCATATTTATGTATTCCAGTAAGAATATTTTAAAAATTATCAGAAAGTGTTGAGTTGCAAATGAAATAGGAGGGAATAGTATATGATAAACAAAAAATGGATTCAACTTGTACAATAATTTCTTTTACTTTAGTGCCATTGCATCAAGAAGTTCTTTGACCCACTGTACTTGGAGCACAAAGAAGTTAGAGATACATGATGTTTTTGAGGATATGCAGATGCAAAGCAGCTGGGAAAGGGCTTTACAAATTCACAACTTTTCTTGCAGCTTCCCTGCTCCCAACACATTTTTATGTGTCCTTCTCTTCCTCTTTAAACTCCCAACACATTTTTATGAAGTCCTATGATTACAGAAATCAGAGGGAATTAGTCCATATTTCACCTGCAAACATCTCAGTTTTCAGTGAAGTGCTCACATGACAATTCAATTGTGACTATCCTTTTGAAAAAAAGCCTCCAGCTCATTTTGCAGAAGCAGACATGCCATGAGAAGCTATGTATTGTAAGGAATGTCAGGCTTTTAAGCAAGAGATAAAGAACTGGAAAATCTATTATACTGCTACCATGGTCTGAAAGTCCCAAGTGGGAAGATGAGAGGGCGGAGGGATGAAGGAAAATGAAAGAACCAATAAACATGCAGTTTATTGAAACATGAATGTTTATACATTGGCGTGATTTTCTGACTACAGTAAAAAATTATATTTTTTAATAAAAAAATTATCACAAAAATATATTTATGTAATTTTCTTCAAGGATGTGTTTTGCTCCTATCATCTTATCAGGAGGCAATAACAGATTCTGGGAACTTAAGTGAATCGTGGAAATAAAGAGACAACAAAAAGTAGCAAGTTAAGAAAAGCAAACAGTTTAAAAATGCTTCTGTAATATTCTTACTATAGCTTTTTGAACAATAGACAGCAATTTTTAGTATTTTTTCTGGTGATCTTTAGTGATCTTAGTTACCTGCATTCTTCAGACACAGGAACAGAAAGAACAATCCTTTTAAAGGAATGGATTAATGTCTGACCTTCCTAGAGAAGAAAAAAATTGCAAAGGTGACCTACTATCTCAGAAAGGCACCTGCATAAAAGTGTAAATAAAATTAATAATAATAAAAAGAGGTTATATATTTTATTTCAAAATATCACAATTTTAATAATATTTAATGATTCCTGGGTTTCTGATTTCATAGCACTTTATGTAGGATATGTTACTTCTTGAGAAAATAGTAACAACATGGTTAATCATTGATTAAATTTCAAAGTGTATGAACTTATAAAGAATGTTAATCATTAATTAAATTTCAAAGTGTATGAACTTATAAAGAATGTGACAATATATACATGAGATCTTCAATGTAAATAACTTCTCTTCAATATATTACATATTTAGATGAAAGTACAAAAGCATTGTACATAAGCATACTGTAGTAATCCCCATAATGTGACTTCCAAGATCCTAGTAAATGAGAAAAAAGCTTAAGACATATTTCAAAGAAAATATTTGAAACAAAAAACTGAGAAAATAGATTTTGGGGAACATCTCAGGTAAAAAAAAACAGTGATTCAAAATCAGAAGATATCATTGTGTGTATGAGGGCAGGTGATTTTATCTCCTAAAATGTAATGTATTTCTGGATGAACTATGTGGTAATTAACATGTTGCTGATATAAATGATCTAATCTTTCACAAAAGCCGAAAGATGAGACTTCCCCTGAAGCACTCAAAGTATCCTTTGTCAACACTGTTTCTTGTGAAAGGAATTCAGTCTTCAGGCTGTAGTTAATCCTTGACCTGCCATCCATGCCTGCCAAGGAAACTGACACTTAATGTCAATTAGAGTGATCTCTGTTGTGACTTGGACACAGCTCCTCTGGGACCTGGATTGCAATCAGCAACAAATTACATGAAAGGCTTTGAGCAGGTCAGATCATATAGTCATGAAACTGAAGCCGTCAGACATGACTTAGCCAAATTTGAACTAGCAACTGATAAGCTGGTGGCTCTATATTACCACTTCTGTTATTCTCCTGATAATTTGCTGATCCATCCAAAATATGTCCGGGGTCATATGTCTCCAAAGACATGCACCAGGGTATGCCAGATTGCTTCTGCTGCAGAGATGAGTGTTTTCAATCCATTGCAGTCAATGTGCCTTTTGTTTACCAATCCAGATAACCTGAATATAGAACCAAAGCCAATCAGAGAAATGTCATAACAAAGGGCTACATATCTTAAAGGCATTACATAATATTTACACCATCCTACCCACTAATATTTTATTTTAATTAATTTTCAGCATAAGAGCACTAGGATTGTATGTACTGTTTTAGTCTTCCGTATATATTTATCATCGACTGTAGCATGAGTTAACTAGAATTAGGCCTTGACTACTATATATACAATCAAATATTTTCTAGGCATTGTCAGTAGGCATAAAGCATCTTTCAGTTTAGTTCATGGTAATCTGGTATAACAAATGTTACTGTTAAAATTGAAGAGAAAGATGTGTATTTATAAATAGGATATCACTCGACAAACACCATCATCAAGAAAAGGAATTTATTTTAAAGAGTTAGAAACAGAAGGAACCATCTGAGAAGAATTTGCCAACAGAGCATTAAAACAACACTGTGGAGTGCCAGAAGATCTGGAAAATCATTTGAGACGATAGAAAATATAGTAGAGTATTGTATATGAATAAGCCAGGAGGAGCAGTTCCAGAAATAACTTCTGCTTACCTGTAGGAAAGACTGGATTAAGCATAAGGCTAAATAGATTCCCACTCCAGCTCTGAAGGTCATTATACTTACAAAAAATATACAATATAAAGTATGAAAAATAAAAAGGTGTCCATAAATCTGAAATATAAATGTTTACACATTTTTACTTGGAATAAAGACTTGAACCCATATCTAATAAAAGTAAAGCTGTCCTTTTTAATATGCAGAAATATGTGAACTATGCTCAGTTAATCCTGGGGACAGCAGATCTCCAGCTCTACTTTGAGGGAATGAATGAATCATGATTACTACTTCATCCAGGGCTTTTTCTTTTCATCTAACAGGGGCTGAAAATAAGATGATGCTTGTGAAGCTGTGACCACTACTAGACACCTTTCCATTGCAATACACAGCATTCATTTTTTGTGTTGGCAAGAGTCAGGAAATACCCAAAATTTCAGCATTTTAGGTCAGGAGAAAACTTGAGCTGGGCTGACTGTAGGCCACAAAGGTGAAAGAACGTTGTGGGTGGCATCATTACTGGGGACTCAGCTGGGCACACCCGAAAAAATCCACTAATTCTTTTCCTGAACTGAGAATAACAAGACTATTTCAAGACCAATCATACCATAAATGTTTGTGGGAACCAGACATTCTCTTATTTAATGAAACATGAAACTGAATGAATGAATGATCTTTTCAGCGATCACACATTTTAGCTGCTATTCAGAAACTGATTGCTTTAAATATTGACACTCTTTTAATGTAACGCTTACTTTAAAGTCCATTGAAATCTGTAGAATGATTCTTAATTTATGATGGCATAAACAATTTTAAAACCAATAAAAATCTCAAATTCCCCTGAGCTTTTTTGGCTATGTTTCTTTGGTGGTTTTTTTGTCTACTAGCTGACGTTCAGTTACGTAGTTATAACTTTGCATTTCATTTAAGGAGATTTAAAAATGCTAAAAAATGTACAAAAGACTAGCAGTTACTGAATATTCTATAAAAAAAGGCCCAATATGTCTAGAAAATAAAATACATCAGTCCTTACCAAAGAGAAGTTCTGTATGTCTTCAGCCAAGCAAAATATCAGCTGATAATTCTTTGAGGATCTTTTTCTAAAAGAAAATAAAAACCCAATAGAATAGGTTTTTAATGGACACTTCCTGGAAAAGTCATGCTATGTTTAATAACCTTCATTATTTTGTACACATGATGACCAGAAGGTTGCAACTGTTGCTTTTTTAACTTTCTAAATTGTTGGAGGAGATGGGAAAGCAAAGTGCTACTGACACCCTGCTGTCACCCTCTGAATCCCCTCTTGTTATTTTAAGAAAGCCTGACAATAAGTGGCAAGGAATGAAATCTGAAGCTTAGCAGTACCCTCAGTAAAACAGGCAGAAGAGCCTTCAATCTGTGTATTGGACACTTCAATTCCACATGAAAAATTGCTTGATTTTTTCCCCCTAAGTGTTATAATAATAAATGGAAATCAAAAAGAGGGCACCCACTGTGACGTTTTAGATTCTCAGGTTGTTTTTGATGACTCTGATGAGCTCAGTGACCAATGAGCATTGTCTGCTCCAGATGGAAGAAAAGTCTGAAGTCTTTTCTGTTGAGGCTGTGGCATGGAAAAGACAAAAGCTTTACTTGAGAACTGGTCTCTAGGATGACTTATTTTAAATGAGGTTGAAAATTCCTAATTCAATGATTATTCCAACTCTCTTTTATATAATATTGATTTATATAATGATTTTTTAGGTGGGGAGGGGACTTGAATGAATCATTGCTATAAATCTATTGTCCTTGGCCACAGCACCGTGGAATGAATTTCATTTATGTGCTGGTTAATTAATACAAATTTATTCTGTAAAACTGAATGAAAGGTTATACTGAAGTTTATCCTACGTTCTGCTTTGAAGCATATGAAACAGGCATCATGTCTGAAAGATGCAGTTTTAATGATACAGTACATTAGAATTCATTATTCTCAAAGATCTGTGTGTTCTGTTATGCATACAGAGAAATGCATACGTCGGTACAGCAGTCACTGTCAAATGAAAGAAAAATGAATTACTTTGTTGTCAGTGCAAAATCCCCTATCCTTATCTCTATGCTTTGCATGGCCAACAAAGTGTTGAACTATTACCTCTCCTGTAGACATAAAAGGCTAGATCCACACAGAATACATGCTGATTATAAAAAATAGCAGCGTTTCGCTGGACCGACTTCATCCCAACTCCATCGTGTTATCAGACACAGGAAAGTCAGCTCCACAGGAAGCTCATTAAAGTGACACATGGACTATAGGAATACTTAAAAGGTTGAGAACTTTGATCTAGAGGCTCTATGTTAGATTTCAGTACAATCAGTGTCACCACGTTTTTTCATAGCAAGTGTAATTAGGGTTATTGTAACACTGTTTAGACATAGCAAATCCTTTGAAATTACCTTCTTTTTTGTTTCCAATAAGTAATAAACTGCCTTCAAATTAGTAACTATTAGTAATAGTAAACAATAGTAAACAATTTCCAGATAGGAACCTGTTTCTTTCCAAAAATCTCAAAAGCAGAAAACTAATTAAAAAAAAAAATAAAAATTAGGAGTGCTAACTGATTAGATGTGATTCATTAATTCATTTTACATTTTTCAGCATCAGCAGGTTAGTGATATATGACTAGCAAAAGTGATTTTTGGGCTGGATGCACATGTGATATTTCATGTGATATTTTTTCCATATTGAGAAATAGAAGAGTGAATGCAAAGAAAACTCAGCGCAAAATGGCTGAAAACTCACAAAACTGCAGTTACCAGTTAGCCTACTCTTCTGCCTTAGCAGATTTAAATATCAACAGAACATAAATATAGTACTACTTAGTGGGACATTATCAAGTGTTTGCATATGGGTGTAGATAAGTGTACTTTCCTTTAGTTTTAAAAGCCTCTTAGGCACTTTTTCTTTGTCAAAATGGATTCTCTTCATTGGGCAAATTGACTTATTTCACTCTCAGCAGAAGCCAGCTAGACCTATTGAAAATAAAACTGGCTCTGCTGTTTTCATCCAAACCCCCAGTCACTGAACAGTTGACACTGTTATATTCTATGGGTCTGGTTAAAACTTTCATATGCACCTATGGGGTAATGGAGAAAATAATGTATATTCAACTAGCATTAAAGGTCCCCTAACATATAGAAAAACATATCAAAAAAAGAGCAAGGTTTTTTATTGGTGACATTAATGTGTAAAGCATATGTGTCCCTGTAACTCAGTCCTCAGTGGAGGCTCCCTTCAGGTTTCCCACACATGAGGTGGGATACACTGCCCCTGCTTCACAGCCAGCTCAGCACTGGAATCTGCACAGTAGGATTCTCTCTGAATCAAAACCAGCTTCCTGATAAAGCAGCAGCCTCATGGAGGCCAGGTGGGGATGATAACAAAAATAAAGAGTTTGCAGAAGGAGCCACAATGCTGTCTAAGTATTGCGTCTAGCATAGGTCCTGCAGATTGTTGAATGGGTTTATGAACTTAGCCACCAGCTAAGCACTGAGCTTTCAGCTAGTCACTATCCAACAGGTAAATCAGGAATCAGTAGCTTTCTGTTCTGCTGTCATTTGTGAGGGGAAGGAAAAGGTAAGCATTCAATTATTTCTCTTCATTCTGATTTTCTACGGTTAGCTAATTTCAATTTTTTTGCACTGATTAGCATTGCTTAAGGGAAAACAGAGAAGGGAGAATAATCTTAGAAAATATTAGGTAGTGGCATCTGATTTTGGTGCATACTGTTGCCCATCATTTTTACCTGCAGTAGGAAAACTTCAGAACTTAAAAAAACACTCAAACATAAACAAACTAACAAAATGGTGTCATTTTGTTGCAGTGATTATTAATGATTTTCAAGTTGCAGATTGGCACACAGCGCTGTGGCATTGTGACGAAATATGTAGATTTTTACTATAATGCAAAAGTAGTTAATGTTGACCAATTTCATAATTGGCTCAAGCATTTTCTGTTGTTTTTCACTGATATTCAATATAATCTTCTACTTAAAGTGAAACTTAAAAATAACAGGAATTTAATTATAATCACATTTAAATCAGTGATTTTTACATGGCATTAAAATTACCTGTCATTTCCTAAGGTTGTAGGCTATACTGACTCTATGTAAATATTTTTTAAAATAATTTTCTCCAGTTTTAAATGAAAGTCATTGGTGAGAAGAGGGAATGAAGTGTGAGAAAAAGATGTAGTTATGATTTAAATTCCTAAATTTGATGGAAAGACACAAAGAAAAAGAGCTCATTTAATATCTTTGTGTGCATTTTTATTTCCCTATGCAAGTTAAGGCTGAGAAATATTTTTCAAATGAGATCCATTTTGTTCACATAGAAATATTGTATTTTAGGAACTAGAATATCAAGCGTAACTGCTGCAAATACTTTTATTAATAGTGTTTCCTTTTACAAATGTACACAATCTTAACATATAAGCATATCAATCTTCCTGAATGTGCGATCAGAATCAAATTATGTGTGCTTGAGGATCTTTTCTGTTACTGAAAGGCTCTATTCTTGGCAACACACAATGGTACACAAAAAGTAATTACAGACTGGTTAATTATTTGATTTATTTCTGGACAATGAAAGACAGATTTAAGCTAAGTAACAGTTGCTCCTTACAATTTGCAGGGATTGTTTCCTTTCATGTTTTTATATGAAAATTCTCTTGGTACTTATTTCTTGAGTAGTTGGGTTTTACTGAAGAATTTCCCTAAAACTTAATTCATTTAGGTATTAAAATTTTGCAGTCTCTGTGCTACAGAATATTAAAAAGTGACGTTCAACATGGACAAGTTTTCCCATTTGTGCTGCAAACAAAAATGAACTGATAACAACTACATAGTTGTCAGTAGGAGCAGGCAGGTGCAGGCTTCATCCCTGGCTTTCAGCTGACTAGCTTGGCCCATCTGACTCCAAGACATGAGATACTTAAAAGACCACTATTAATGACACCTAAAAAATCAGGAATACCCTGGGTTTAGACTAAAAACTGGACAGGGCAAATCTGGAACATATAAACCTGCATTGACTGTTATAATTGCCTGTTACTACAAAGCATATTTTAATCCAGTAAATGTGGGACATTTCTGGAGATCTGAATTCAATCCCATGTACCATGAAATCACAAAAACTTTATATCACACATTTGACTCCCTAAATATACAGCCACACAGTTTTTGAGAAAAAACTACTCTTTTCCTTGACATCTATTTACATAAATATTCTTAAAATATCCTGAAATTGTAAATAACTTTTCTATAGTCTTGATGGAGAAATAATCAGTCAGTCATTAATGACAGATATAAATAGAAAGTAACAAAGCTGTACTTTCCAAAGACAGACAAGTATCTCTCAGAAGCAAGAGATTAAACTTATACCCTGTTTGTGACTTATTGCAAGGAGACTGCAAATCCTGTCATTTAGCTTGCAAAATCATTTTCACTTTTTTGGTCCTCTTCCTTTTGAGTACATCATTTCCTCAGCTACAATAAATCTTCTCTTTTTTTTTAATTTTTTTTTTTTAAAGACATGTATATACAATTCAGAGTAAGGTTGCAACCCTTATAAGTAGCAAGATACAGGACATGACCAGATGTAAGATATCAGCAATTCAAACAGCTTTGGGAATTCTCATGGGAAGATCTTATGTTTCTCACTGAAATAATTAATTGGATTTCTTAATATTTCTATGTAATGCTTCAGAATATTATAGTTTCAGATAAAACTTTGGAAACAGCAAAACTAAAGCAAGGTCCATTTTTTTATATTCTCTTACTGTTCTCAAGCCAAACTGGTATTGGAAAGACACAGAATTGTTGCAAGTGTTTTTATGAACTGAGGCAATGAGAAATTTAAAAATAAAGACTAAAAAAGTATCAGCTTAGAAAGAGATTTCTTTCTCCAGGGACCCTTTGACCTCTCTTTGGGCTGCCTGGTAAGAATGCTGCTTCTCAACAAGGTGACTATAATGGTGTGAACTAGCACATTCCATCAATTGGCTTCAGCTGACCTCTACATCACTCAATTCCCTCTGAAAATTAAGTCTGAAACTTAAGGAATTTTATTGCCTGTTTGAGTGGAATGAAAAAGACAAGAACTTAGAAATTAATGTAGATTTCAGAAACCAAATTCAGAGCATTTTTTCTGTATTTAAAGAGAAAGTTGTAATACTTAAATTATTACATATCTATCTACTTATTAGCAATCATGATTGAAAGTGCAAAGTTGACTTTGAAATTTGGTTGATATATTATATCCAGACAATGAAATCTATTATAATATAGCTGACATTATATTCAAATTTCAGCTTATAAGAAAATTTTAACCATGTTCATACTTCTGTCTTGTGGGGAAGGTGCATGTGTGTGTTGCAAAGGTATAATTTTCATGGTTCTACTGGAGATTCATTTGGTTTGAGGAAAAGTTAGGCTGATGCTCTTGACTATCATGCTCTATGCTGTCAAATATCTATAAATAATCTCCTTGATGAAGATGAGTTGTCCCTCATCTGCATTTTAAGACTGAGCTGGAAAAAGATTTGGGGATGTTGGTTGATGACTCAACATGACCTGGCAGTATGCACTTGCTGCTGAGAAAACCAACAAAATGCATCAAAGGAAGTGAAGGTCAAGGGAGGTGTTTCTCTCCCTCTCTCCACTTGTGACACCCCAACTGGAGTGCTGCACCCTAGTCTGGGGCCCCCAGTGTAAGAAGTTCTTAGACCTGTTGGAGTCCAGACAAGGTCACGATGAGGATCAGAGGGCTGGAGAACCTACAAGGCTAGAGGCCTGCCAGAAAGACAGAGAGGGACTGTTTACAAGGGCATATAGTGACAGGACAAGGGGGAAAGGTTTCAAAATGAGAGATTAGATTTAGATTGGATATTAGGAAGAAATTCTTTACTGTGAGGGTGGTGAGTCACTGGCATAGGTTGCCCAGAGAATCCATGAATGTCCCATCCCTTGATGTGTTCAAGGCCAGGTTGAACTGGATGGGGCATTGAGCTGCCTGATAGAGTGGAAGGTGTCCCTGCCCACGTCAGGGAGGTTGGAACGGGATCACCTTTTAGGTCCCTTCCAACCCAGCATTCTATGATTCCATGATTCTTTGATTAAGATTCCATGACTTTTACAAGTTTCATTGATATGGTTGTGACAGGAGGGGCTTATGATAGCTAAGGAAAACCTATGTAGTTTTGATTTTGGTGTTTTTAATTTATTTATTATATTATTGATGAATGTCTAACGCTTAACTGGAAACAGCATACCCTAAATACTCACAAAGTATTTCAAATCTGCCTCAGCAGTAACAACAGGTTGCCACAGAATTGCCATGGCATTGCAGTGTATACATTGCCACAGGGGCTTGAATATTTCTGCTTTAATTTATTTATTTATGTCTTTTTTTTTAATTTTATTTTTATTTCTGTTTCAACTTTTCTATTTTTTTCCTGAAATTAAAATCACTGTCTAATTTGATGTGTAGAGGATATTTTCTCACCTTTTGAATATATTTTTCCATTTCTTCTTCTAAATAGAACTATATTTTCCGGATAAAACTGGAAATCATGTCATACTAGGGCAAATGAAGGACTGTAATTCATGACTCACCAGCTTAATCTCCTGTATACAAAAGCTTGTCAGTACAGATGATCTGTGAAGCATGCCAAGCCTCCAAGACTGAATTCATGTAACAAGCAAGTCACCAATAAATTCTTAGAGTAAAATTAACTCTGCTTGTATAGAAAACAAAAGCGTCATTCAGTGTATCTGCAAAGAGAGGCAATGTGCTTACACCCTTTGGTGCCCTGGGTACAAGGGTTATACAGCATTCAAAAACATTTTCAAACTACAAGAATGACACTGGAGATTCAGTCTTGCTGAGTCTTTGATGAATGTGGCAAAGCTTTCTGAGAAAGTACCTCTTTGCAGCTAGAATAACATCATTTATTTTATGTTTTAGATGTGGATATACAAACAAGTGGGGCAGTCTGTTGTGTATAGATCTTTTCTTCTACAGTCCCTATGCACAATCAAACATCTATGACACAAATCATTCTTCTAGAAAATAGTAAATCCCTCTTTCATTGTGTGAAGGCCCTTTTTCTTTGCCAGACACAGTATTTCTTAGATTTAGTGGGATAGAGCAGCGCTACTGTACAATAGATCTGGTTACTTTTGAATTATGCCTACCTGACTTTTGCTCTTGTGTTGACAGGCTGACTCTGACAGCAGATATTGTGTGTTTTCTACAAATACTACATTTGGGTTATGCAGCACATCAGGCTTGTTGCCAAAGACTTTAGATGTAACCTCAAAACCAACATTATAATAACAAGGATATTTTACACCACATTGCACTTAGCCTTAGCAATCGCCTAATTCCTTTAATAGCAATTGCCAGTTACAAGACTGCGACAGCATGGAGTGAGCTCATGTTAGGAGATCATTAACACGGCAAGTTGCCAAAAAGTGCAGCTCTGTCAAGTATCAGGTTCTCGAGAAATCCTGCAAAATGGAATGCCTTTGCTTCTGTCAACATCACCATGACCTGGCTGCAATCTAAAATTTCACATAACAGGTAGATGCACTTGAGGATTGTCCTTTTCTGTGGCTTTCATTAATAATATCTTTCTCCTATATGGATTCTCTGGTTAATTAGCAGAATGGTCCCATCAGTGAGATAGGCACTGTCTCTTCTACATGTTTGTCTATTTTTACTAAATTCATAAGGACTTCCTTGTGAATTATCTGTCATGTGTCAATAAGATATAGTGAAGGACAGACACACAGAAAGATAATATTACTAAGCAAAGTGCATTTTCTGGATTGCTAAAAATAACTTAAAATCTTTCAAAAAATGCTAACTAAAATATTTAAACATAATTTTAACAAAAATCGTTGTCTGGGTGCTAGACAACCAGATAGAGGAATAGTGAATCTCCTGTCCTTACCTCTGAACAAAGCTGGATTTGTTTTTCAGCAAGGCTGAGGAGCTCTTCATCAGCACATCCCTGCTGCTTGCATTGCAAGAGCGACGGTGGCACCTGCATTTCTCCTCCCCAAATCAGGTGCTCCATGCCCTGACTGCAGCCTTGCTGCAGGGCTGTGCCACGGGGTGCAGAGGTTACACACACACCGTGTGCTACACAGGGCTCCAGAGCTGACAGTGCCGTCACCAGGACCAGGCACAGGGGTGGACGATGGCGCGGCCGAGCGCCAAGGCCTCCTTCTCTTGTGGCAGAAATGAGAGCGAGTTCATGCTCTTACAGTGGGGAAAACCACAGCAAGAATCGTTTGGGGACACGAGTCAGTCTGCCACTCACAGAGCCGTGTTCTTAGCTCTGCTTATAGGGTGAGGCAGCCTCTTTTAAGATTGGTAGAATCCTAATGCTATGCTCTTAGTTTTTAACCTCCCCTTGCCCCAACCAAAAATCCTTCTATTCTCTGTTCTGTCAAGATCCTAAGAGTTTTGTTTTCTATTTGTTTTCCAGATCTCTTAGGCAGTATTCATGTTGTAAACCTGATGAAGAGTATTCAGAAAACCATCATCAAGTTCACTGTCCTCAGAGCCCAGACTGCACATTGCCTCTGTTAGTGACTCCCTTGGTGTCAGCAGAGGCTTCCCAAGGGACCAGCAGCTGAAAGGTTTGAGTGCTGAACAATTTCTGTCTGGAGAAGATAAGCTATTATGAGGGAATCTGCAATGTTTATGAGTCTCTTACCACCTCAACAACTATATTTTTAATTCTAGAAATAGATTTCTGGGATTATGAATGCAATTCTGGAAATACATGCACTGAGAAATTCAGGCCTTTCCCTGAAATATTTTCAGTAATGAGGTCTGTTGAAATAGGTTCTACACCTTAATATCTTTTCTGTTGAAAATGATCACCTTCTCTGCATTTAAGATCCTGTGGCTTATAAAGCAATCCATGTCCAAGAATACAGCTTTTCTGTTAAATAAGTTCTCTTTATCAAATAGGTATAATTCCAGCTATAAGATGGTTTAGGACAATACTTGTTAAATAACTTCTGAACAGAGGTTGTAACATGTGCCAAATCTCTATATATGGTAAAACTTTAAACAAATACTTAATAGGTAATAACTCACAAGGTACTTAATTGTCCTGGTTGTACATTTTTTCCTTGTTCTGGCCTTTTTTGTTTTCGTATGAACATGTCATTTTGCTAATGGATTTAGCACCACCATTTGGTCCAATTTCTTCATTTCTACTTCAATCAGCACCACCACACAGGAAGAAATGAATTGAGATTCATCTCCTTCATCTCAGAGTCCTCAAGGAGGAAATTTGTTATGCCTCTTCTTTTGAAAAGCTGTATATAGTGATAGGTTAAGAGCGTGAGGTGTAGCGTGCAGTGAGACTTTCCCCAGAGCAGAGCTGACTTCAGAACCATTGAGATAAATGCTGTTTCCATATAAATTACAGAAAAATATATTGATTTTTTTCCTAATTTTTAGTTTTCATCACAGTTTTGCCTATGTTTCTATTTACTTTCTTGCTTCTTTGAACTTTCTCTACCTCCTTTGCTTGGATCATAAATTTAATTCTCACTCTCACACTCTTTTGGCTATCTCCATTTGCCTTAATTCAGACCTGGTTCTGGGAATTGCTCTTTTGAATGCAACATGTATATTGGTTCTTCTTTGTTGTTTTTCTCTTTTTGTGGAGTTCTCTCAGAGCAGGTAAGTGAGTAGTGTAATGCTCCATATAGCAAATCTGATTAGAAAAATGTAATCAAAGTTGTTTGCCTTTCAAGCCTCACCTTTTTCTTAACAATTCTTATTAAAGATTGTCTTTTTCATGAACAATTCAAGGCTTTATCACTACAAAAGATGCTAGCATGCCAGAAAAGTCTAATGGCCCACCTAGTCTTTTAATTATAATATCTGAAACTTAAAAGGAATTTTCTCCTGTTTTAGTAACACTACATTATTAGGTACTATGTTATTAAAAAAACCTCAACATAAACAACCAAACAAAAATCCATTGTAAAATGATTAAAGTAAGTAATCATGAAGGAAAATGCTAATAACTGAAATTATTTGGGACAACATATTTTGCTGTCAGAAATTAGTGATTACTCTTTTTTGTTTATCTTGAGATTTGTTTATATATTAAGAAGAGGAGAAAATGGAACCTAAATCACATTATTAGCGATTTTCTTTTCTTGATGACAATGGACTACACCACTTTTTCCTTCTTTTTCTTTTCTACATGACTACTTTAAAAAATCTAGAATTTCTAAAATCAGTGGAAATTTGATTTCTTGCAAAAATATGTAGTAGAAGTTATTATTCATGGCTTTCTGAAGTATATCCTATGTGACTTCTACAACCAGGAGGAGGTTTTAAAAGTTTACTCTCTCCAGCTTTGCTCCATTAACATTGAAGGCAACAAACACCAATATGGCTTACACAATTCATCATTTTAATATAGTTTGTACTAATCAGAAAAGTGTTTAATGTGGTATTCTCAATGATACTTTTACCTGCTGGACTTGCATTTTCTACTGAATCTGAGTTTTCTGGCTCCAAGATACCTGTCTGTGACTAACTGCAGAAACCAAGTAGTGACAATAATGATGTTTTTTTATGTATCCACCCACAGAACAGAAACAGCATCTTACCACTGCTCTGGCCATTCTCAGATTATTAAAGTCTGAATACTGACAATGCCTGCAAAAATTTCAATAAGAAAATTGCATTCTTCTTAGTTGACAGAATATTCAAAAAATAATGATTAGGAAGAAATTGCTAACTTTTCATAAATAAGAGGGGAAGACACTACAATAGCATAGTACTTTTTAAACATGATTCACTGAATGAATGCTTATTTAGTACATTAAAAAACCATTTTTTTCAAATTTTTGATTTCGTATTCAATTTTATAGTTTATGCTTTTTTTTTTTTTTTAAATATCACCCACACATTATTTGAAATGAAGGGGGGAAAAAGCTGAACATTATGCCAGTTTTCATACACTGACACCCAACATGGTTTGTATCAAGAGCTGTCCTGCCAGTCTATGAAATGCAGTCTTTCATGGACATTCAGTATTAGAACTGCAACGATTTTATATTCTTATGACAGACAGGGAAATTATCTGTTATGCTTTTTATTGTTATTCCTAGCCTCTAACTTCTCGTACCTCTTCACCTTGTTATGTATCAGTGAAAATAACAGAACAATTTCCTAGATTGTAAAAAAAACCCATGAGTATGACCTGTGGCAAAGAAGGTCTCAAAGGGACGGGTAGCAGACTGTTCACACATCATTTTTTTGTCAAGACAAACTTTGATGGGCAACATTACTAACTTGAGGCGGTTGCATGGTCAATTTAAGCTGATTGATGACCCCATTTCTATTCGTTCTAAATGTCTTGGACATCACAAAAGTACTTTGGCATCCTTAGGAAAGGTCAGGAGTTTAACAAACTGTACTGTTATACTACTTTGTCACTGGTGGAGGTGACAAGACCTGGATTTATCAAGACAGTTAAGGGGACATTAGCCTCCTATGCTGCAGTAATTATGATGTGTACAGCCTCAATCATGTGAGAGCAACAGTGTATTTGGTATAATCATCCCATCCATGTCGGCCTCTGTCGAGCTATTCACCTAAGGGAGGCTAATAAATGTTTGTTGCAATGTTTTCTCTTGAAATAGATTGTATATACAAGACAGATTTCTTTCCACAAAAATGTTTCAAGGCACTTAATTTTTTTTTCCCCTAGTAAAATGGAGGGAAGAGTGCATCTTATTGGTCCCATGGGAAAGAACTCAGCAGCCAATGTTAGAAAGTGAAAAATTGAATAACATTGGCTCTTAGTACATTTAGGCTGAAACACAGTAAATTTTTAACTGCCTCTATTGTGAGGTTTTGAACAGTTTTCTACAAGATAAACTCTCTAAAATGTAAGCTATTTTCTGGATCAGCTTTGATTCACGTGTGAACTTGCAAGCGTCCTGAATTTGTTGTCCTATATGTGATCCTGACTCTGTATTCTTTGAGCAGAAGATTGGCAGTCAGGAACTTAAATTGTCAGCTAGTATTATATTTTACTCCCTTAGCCACTGTTGGTTTTTGCTTTCCCTAATCACAGGCATAATGTTACAGCAGTGGGATGGTCTTTATCTACCTTTGATCAGAGCGAGTTACTTCATTGTTTATAAATTTATGTCAAAACTTTATGAAAATAAATTTCAACTTCTGCTTGGTTCATGAAAGATTTAAATGTTGCTCAAGGGAACTCACTGCTTGAACAGAGAATTGTGTCACCCCAGTGATATGTTTTTGTTCTGTGACTAGATGTACTGCAAGCAAAAAAATTCTATTTTATGTAGCAAATATTTCTGAAATTAACATTTCTGTAAATATTTTCCACATGAAAGTGAATAAATGTTTTCAAGTAGATGAAAGTTTTTTTCAAGGTAATGCTTGTGAAAAGTTTTTAACACTTGATAAAATCTAGACTTTAGCTGCTGTCAGATGACAGCATTTTGTGCAGTTTTTGATCAATCTCCTGTAATCTAAATCATGTATTTTTTTAATTTTATTTTTGTTGGGGTTTTCTTTTCTTCTTCCTCCTATGAAATATAAGGATTGAAATATCTTTCATTTTATACCAGGCCTTTATTTTAATTAGACTTGAGAATTTCTTGTGAGATATGCAAAAATTTGAAGCAGCAAAAAAAGTATGAGGAAAAAAAAAATCAATATCTCTGTGGACAAAGAAATCTCTTTCAGCAGACAAGTATCTTTCCATATGCCTAAGTAGGAAAAAATTAGATTAGAAATTAAATGGGAGCATTATCTGCATGTTCATGTTTTACAGACAGGTAGTGAACCCTTTTGAAAGAGTTGTTCCCTTCCCTCAACCTTTGTAAAGAGTTTAGACTACTTGCTTAAATTGACTTTTCCTCTGCTTCTAGATAAGTCAAATGCCACAGGAGTCAGAGTAAAAATATACTGACATTTATGCCATTGAAATGGGTGGTATCCTTTTTTATTGAAGGAAAATTTTAAATAAGTTTCCACATACATAAATATAAAATCAGAATTTAAAGTTGTCTATTCTCTTTATTTTTAATTTGTATTTGTGTATCATTGTTTGTCCTCTGTCAAACTCAGACAAACTAATCTGCCTTTTTTCTTCAAGTATCATGCAAAATCTAAATCATAAAAAGCACATAAAGAATAAAATAGGAAGTCTTAGAAAAAATATTTTAACCTACAGCCTTTCCTTTTTGGAGATGGAGTTTCTGTCTCCTAAACTCACCACCCATAAGGAGAAAAAAAAGGTGAAGAATGGTCTTAGACCAGATAGGTAATTTGGATATGTTCTGCAACTAATGGAATTAATAGTTGAGATGCAAAACTCTCCTTGGTAAATTAAAGGCCAGATTTTAGCACACATTTTCATAGGTAAAACCCATGGATTTTTTTGACTGGTGTCCTATTCATTACCTTTCCCCAGGAAAAGAAAATTTGCATTGTTTTGATAGCTGGTAGGAAAGTCCACAGAGCTGCCATGGCAGCACATGGGGTGCAGAGATTTCAGCTAGCAGCAGATGGGAGAGTAAGCATCTGTCTCACAGGAATTTAATTAATATCTAGTTTGGTTTTCAGGTAAGGCACTACTTTCAAATTTGATTATGTATTTTACATCTAGGAAAATAAACCCACCTAATTTTTAACTGACAATGGATAAATAAATAATGTGTCTGAGACATTGGAAGGCCTAAGAACTTCACATTTAAGAATGCTTTGAATCAAATCTGAATTGGTAGGAAACAGAACTCTGATATTGCTTAATGTTATTTACTAGAAAATGAGCTGCCAGTCTCTGCTCAAAATCAACAGCTGTCTAGACCTCCACGTCCAGCGTTTCAAGTAGTATTATTCATACAGAGGCAGGAAATATCACATTTATCCTACATGCAGAGTCCTAAAAAGTCTTATGACTACAGATGCTGAATTTCTGTTTCAATTTTAGAGAAAAGTCTTTTCTAAATTTGGAAGAAAAGAGTATAGAAAATTTGCTCTGTCATTTCTCATGTTATTCATGTGTGAAAGGTGTTCAATCTTCCTGAACAAAAACCTTTATTTAAAGCTTGAGATATCTAAAATTTCAATGTCTAGTCTAAGAAAACAAATTTTCCTGCTCTGCATTAAATACTTTTGAAAGTTATGTATCCAAAGGGCAACTCATTTAATTTTATAAACAAGTGACAATTAAGTAAGATGAACTGCTGTTTGATATTATTTCTGTTCCATTCTCTAATTAGGACACCTAGGCTCCCAGACTAGAAAAGGAAAGAAATTTATACATAGAAAAAGTGAAGAGGGAGAAATAGAATACAAGGTTGTTAAGCCTATATCTTCTGACTGAAGATAATTTCAATTTCCTCTCCCTCTATAATTCTTTTTGTTTTGTTCTCCTTTGTTTTCATTTTATTATGGAAATAAAATTTGGTTTGCAAAGAAAGTGTAGTTTATGAAAGTTAGAAAAAGAAGAGAAATTATATATATATTCATAAAAAAACACCAAGATTGAGCTGAACAATGTCACTCTGCTTCTAGTGGGAGTTGTATATATGGACCTGTCTAACTAATCTAATGTAAAACCTCTATCTTTTTCACATCACAACCTGAAGCAAAACAAGAAAGATGAATAGTGTAGAGCAACTGGTGCTTTAAGTCTCCATAATAAGCTGTGTGTAATTTAAATCCTTGTTTCCTTCAGTAATTATAGCAAGAAGAACCAAAATCAGAGCTTGGACTGAAATATATGTTACCAAGTTGGTAATCTGCCATCCTCACATTCTCCTGTAAAAAATAAAGTTGTGAGTCAACAGAAACAGAAGACATCATCCCAGAATAACTATCTGGAGATGGACCAACTATTATCTCATCAGAAGTTAATGCAACTATATTTAAAATTAAAAGCCAGAAAAAACAACAGACGGAAGGAATGCAGTCAGCAGCAAAAAAGCATTGCTGTTTAACTGTAATTTTGATCCTGAACCTTTCCCCAGGGTCCCCTTGCATCTTACACCATATCAGGCAGTTG
>NC_031774.1:43452989-43569685 GCF_001522545.3 Parus major | reverse complement strand
TTTGGAGAGCTTGGAGTTAGGCTAAAAGTTCCCCCACTCCATTTGAAGTTTCCCTTGCCATACCTACAACACCCTTCATGCTTAATTTCGAACAGAATATCTCCTGAATATAGAAAGCAGAGAGTAATTTTGTTTGAGCAGTTTTCTAAATTATTATAAAAGGAACAGTAATATGATTATGTAGTCCTTGAGAATTTGATTCATTAACTGGAAGGGAAAATGAGATGTTCGTTGTTACATGGGTTTTTAGGGAGAGAAAGGTATTAAAGAAGTGGTAATACTTTTTATTAGACCACCTTATAAGTGAAGAAAAATTTGACTTTTGTGCATGCAGATATCTCTTTCCTCAAAGAAAAACAGAACAACAAACACTTTTATGTTTTCCAAAATTAGAGAATTATGTGGTTGGTGGTAAAGGAAGGGAGATTAGTAGGTTGGGTTACTTTCCTAGAAAAACTGAAGTTGAAATATATTCAGTGATATATGGGTAGAGATATAGATACATTAGGGATTTGGTGGGTTTTTCTTTTGTTTGTGTTGCTTTGTTGGGTTTTTTAAGCAAAACTTCAGACTCAAATGAAGCTCTTTAAACCTCTAAACAGTTTTGACAAAAATTCTGAAGTTGTAATATGTCTTGACTGCTTTGGGGTTTTTTTCCCATGTCTTTTCCAATACAAAGGGTTAAAGGTCAGAAGTGTCTGAAACTTATCTAATTTGGGAGAATGCCCAAGATTTGGACTGTGGAACCTGTGTGAAAGTATATAATCTCACAAAATTTCTTTCTCTTTTGAGCTAGGGAACTACAAGAAGATTATATGAAATTTTGTTTTTGCCATTCATCTCATTCCCTGGCTTACTTCTTACTGACACTTGATTTGGAATGGCACTTCCTTGTCCCACTAATTCATAATTATCATCTCTTATAGAAAAAGGGGGTTTAATCTAAGAGACAAGTAAAAAATGTGTTCACTTATAACCCCAGAAAAACAACAATTTATGTGTAGATTTTATATCTCATTGTTGTTTATCAGAGACATTCAGAAAGAACAACTACTATTTGTTCTTGCAAGACCTTGGCAAGAAACACACAAAGATGCAAGAATCTAATAGATAAAAGCCTATTGCCCACTGAGAAAAAGAGACTGACAAATTCATATTTATTATGAAAAATAAAATAAAATTTATTAAAAGGTGAAAAGATTACAAAAAATAATGATTATTCAGGAGTTATGATAACATGGAAGATAAGTTGGCAGGACAGGATTCAATCTACATTCTGAATCTGTTCTACAGGTGGGGAGAGCTAAACCCCCAGTTTATTTTACATTCTGGGTCTGGGGTACTCTTCCTGCCAATGACTTTAATCCATGGAACAAGTGCAGGTCAGAACAAAGGCACTTTTAGAGTTAATGGCAACATTGTCAAATGTCTGTCTAAGATGTGTAAGTGAAGACTATCTCAAACAAAATATTATCTGAATTTGGAAATGTGGGTGAGAGGTTTAATAAAAGATTAGCCTCACTATTCAAAAACAAGCAAGCAATTAAAAGACTTAATGGTGCATTTTTTCACCTACCTTTTTTAGAATTCAAGCTGTGTACCTACTAAATTTGTAATGCAGAAACTGGAACACACATATATTTAATAACAAGGAATGTTAGATTGCTGCAATGTACAAGCTGGCACAGACAACTGAAACCCCATTAGCAAAAATGTGTATTTAATT
The DNA here is from genome assembly GCF_001522545.3 of Parus major. NCBI lineage: Eukaryota > Metazoa > Chordata > Aves > Passeriformes > Paridae > Parus > Parus major. Next base: position 43,567,959 of record NC_031774.1, on the reverse strand, counting down.
AACATAGTAAAAAGGATTTTCAAACTTCTTTCTACCCCACTACAAACCAAATCCAAAATTAAAACCATGCATGAATCTTAAAAGGAAATTGCCTGTTGTAGTTAGTGTGTAGTATTAGCAACATTTTTGTGTCTTTGTTCTTTTTTTTACAGGGATCACTTTAAATGTGCAGTGTGCTCTAATGTGTGTTTCTATACATTTGGCACAGATCTCAGATTGGTAATGATGAATTTTCCTGGCAGACAAATACTTGGTTCTATCAGATGATGGAAATAAGCTCTTTTGGACTGAGGTCTGCATGGAATTGTACCAGTATGTGTCCACTGACCTTAAGTTGAATAAAATGTTTCATTTCAACAATTTTAATGGAAACTGATAGTTTATGTTGTTTTCAGAAGACTTTTTTAAAAAATATTATTTTTGTTTTGCCTTAAAAGAGTTCAAGAGACATCACAATACTTTTGCCAGAGAGAAAATCAAGAGGGGGAAAAGAGCAAGTACTGGTTTAGCTTATATAAATTTTAGCAGGATTAAATAAAAATGCTAGTGATGCAGAGGGCTTTACACTGGTCTCTTCCATCACTAAGACTTCTTGACTTCAAATGGAAAAGCAATTCACATGAAAAAATAATTTTGAAGATGCTACCACAAAAAAAAGAACCAGAAAATCACATGTGCAGAAACACAGGTAGTAAGTTTTTCATTGTATCTAATATTACTCTGAATTTAGCAAAGAAGAAATGGTGGCAGACAAAACAAGAAGTATGTTAATAACTTAAACAATTATTAAATTTCATATTTGCAGTTTGCAAATGAAAAATGGTTTACCTACTGCTGTTTCTTCTGAGACATTTGTCGTACAGCTTTCAATGCGAAGAGCCTTTCCTCCTATTAGGCAGCGTTGGCTACACAAACTTTCTTTGTTTTTAGAACAAGTCTTTACCTCGTGTACATTCAAAAGCTCTGGCCCATATTCTGCATATCTTTTCAAAAGGGTAACCCTTCTAGCAGTGCAGGTAACACCATTCTGTTGGGCTGCTCTAGGGGCTGAGCCTGCTGTGAGACTGAAGCACGATACCACTGGCAGGGGAAACCTGTGACCAACAGCAGCTCTGGCTTCCACCTAAATGAGGTCAGCTCACACCCTTGGTACTTTTACACAAAGCAAATCTAATTTAATGAGAAACTATGAGCTGAATTAACTGAAGAGCAAGTTAATTTTATTTCTGAAAGTAACGATAATTACTGGATTTTTATATGGGCAAATAGAGGTACCTTGTATAAGTGGATAACACAATTTCTTGTGTCTGTATGAGTTCTATGAAATTGTTTTCACAGAAATAATATTCATAAGGCTGATTTTAGACAAATTTTCCACTAGTTTTGCTTTCTTGAATAGATTTATGATAAGGGTCCATGTGAGAGAAAAAGGTTATCTTTTTTAACAAGCAATATAAAATGCCTTTCACGGTTTTTACATGACTGGGGAATGAGGGTTAAGAAAATGAAAACTGAAGTACGACAGTTCTGCGTAGTACTATGTTTGTGGCATAATTAACAAACCTGAAAATTCCTTCTTCACAATAGAAATGAGATGCACAAATTCCTAGCCAGGAGATTGTTGTGGTGCTTCCTATTATTTTGAGCTTGACACAAGTCCTGATATTTTCTTAAATATTCTATTTTTGGATCCTGTAATACAATGCATTTCACATTTCTTTTTACGTCCTTTGGGAAAGAAATAAAAGCTAAAACATAGGATTTGTGAATGTTCAAAATATCAGAAAGAAAAAAAAAAAAAAAAGCTACCATGAGCTAAAATTGAGTGGAGACTTTGTTTATTTCATAACCTTCTAAGGAATAATCCTCGTATATCAGTCTTTCGTGCTAGAAATATTTTTCTCTGTGAGAATAATTAATAGCACATACTATAATAAAAATTCAGTTATTTCCCTCAGAAACAAGGTATGTTATTTGCCTTCCTTAAATTTCAGAATATTTTATTACATTAGTAAAGAGAGTTACTATTAATTCTATCAGCTTATCTGACATTACAGAAAATACTTCTTACAATAAACAAATGAAGTAAAACCAGATGTCTACTAAAGCATTAATAATTTTATAATGTGTTACTTAATTTGGATTTTTTCCAGCTCTGTCTAATGAGATTTGCTTCTTGTGGATTAACAGGTTGGGCAATTAGTCTACTCTTTAGTGTAATTATTCCTTCCTATCCATCTGCCCCAAATCATAAAAGTTCCTCAAAATCTATTTCATTTCAGCAGATTTTTGTTTTACTCTTCTAAAGGCATGCTTTGAAGACTACATTTGTGCTGTTTACCCACTCAGCTGTCCTCCTCGTGTCCCTGGGGAGATAGGAGCACAAAGTGTGGGAGTATGATCCTCATGATCCTCATAAGGTCTTAGCTGCTGGCTGAGGTAGCGCTTTGGGGCTATCAGAGCGTGTGTCTGCTGAATATCCTTTCCTCAGTAACAGAAGATCCTCTCTCCTCTGTCCTAGTTCAAAGCATGGAACTGTCACAGCTGCATCTGACCCTGCCACCCAATTTCACCAGTCTGTGCCATGGCTGTGGCTGTTCAGGACATTATCCGAATTTTCTGCCCAGCAGAAAATAAAGTAATTGTTATAGTGTGAGCAGAGAGCTGGTCTCCTATGGGAGGTATCAGAACTCCCAGAACTTCATGGGTTACATTGCAATTGTTGTGTGATACTCCTATCAGTGGCTGCAGACACTGGCCCTGAGGAGTTCTTTTTGCAAGGGATCCCTTCTGGAATATTCTCTCCATGAAGGCATTCAGCCTTGCAGGTGCAGCCAGTTCACAGTTGTGGCCATGTAACCCTTCCTCCTTACTGAGTTTGTGAACTCTAAAATATGGACAAAATTTTCATCTTGAATTTCACCATCTGTTCTGAATTTCCTGAATTTGCATGGGGAATGTTTGCTCCTTGAATAACACTACTCATGAGTCTGTAATCATGGGTAAAATTGAATTATGCCTCTAAGATCACCTTCGGAGAGGTGGAGTCACCCAAGGAGGCATCATCTGCTGACACCACCACCACAACACCAACAGGGGGTTTGGGGCAGCCTGCCTCAGGAGTTCTGAATCCTAATTAACACATTTTTAAATGCAGATATTCTGTCTAGCTTCAATTATTTTTCTTCATATAAGCTTGAAAAATTGATAAGTGGTTGTTTAGGAAGTTTAATCTACAAATTAAGACAATCTTCAGGCTCATGCAAATACAAAACTTCTCTAAGTCATCAAAAATTTAAATGAATGAATGATTTAGATTCCCAATCCTAGTATATGAGAAAATCTATGGACAATTTGAGAAAATTAATTTTTTAAAATCTCATAACAGGTAGCAAAGTTTGAGATGACTTTCTTTGCTACATTTTCAATACTCAGCTCAAAAAAGAAGCACTTGTAGACAAGCCTACATCAAGTGACAGGATATGGAATCAGCATTCCATATAAAAGGGGATAAAACACATACAAAAAAACCCATATTTGAAAGTAGAGAACAAATCACGTGGGTAAGATGGGGTTTTCAAGAGCATGAAGTGTAGGTCTCTGATTGCCCTGAAATCAGCAGTGAAACCTCCAGCGACAGGAGCAGATCAAGTACAATGCTGTTCACATTTTTAACTCCTACTCATAAGTAACTTTTATATATCCGAGAATAGAGAAACTTACTCTGGTAATGAATATTCAGTTACTCCAGAATGTTCTTAGCTTTCATTTGAAAAGTATATGAGTACATATGGCTACAAAATGTGTGCTGCATCCAACCTATTTTCCTGGTGCTTGATAGCACCAGTCTGTGATTGAGCTGGTGGGAAAATTGATAATTGAAGCCGTTTAAATAGCTGAGGTGCTTTTTAATAGGTTTCTCTTCTCCTTGAAAAATGCATTTTTAATAGAATGTTTCTAGCTTTAAAATCCATCAAAATCTTTTAGGAATAAATATTATTGAATTACACAGTGATTTTCTAGTGCAGAGAGGCAGGCAGATATGCTTACATATCCCTTCCTGACAAAACTATGATGACTTTTCAAGTGCAAAAAAGCCCATTTAAAGTAGCAATTATAAAAGAGCTGCCAGAAAATACATAATGAAACACTACAAATGAGTCTGTGCAGATCTGTACATTTTCAACTGCATCGCCTGCAGCATGGAAAACTGTCTACAGGATGCTTATTGACATAGCTACAGGTAAGCTTTAATAATAGTGATACCACAGTGTAATTGTTCAAAATGTGTTAGTTAATTACATGATATGGACATGAGTCTAGATAGAGCCCTTGAGATTTTAGTTTTTATTATATTGAATGGCAATCTGAGATTTAACATGCAAAAGAGGAGACTACACTCCTATGTAAGGTGACTGGGAAGAATGAGGATGCTTTTCAGGAAAAATAGTGAGTGATGGAGGTGATATCTTCTGCCTCCAAGCAACAGAGATGTTGCAAAAATATACTGCACATTCTACCCAAGATGCCTGTGTAATAAACTTGCATTATACAAAGTTAATTAATCACATGTGAGAATAATTTATCTTATCATATGAAATACAGAAATAAATTAGCAGGAGTACAAACCATCGTAGTTCCAGTTCATAACTGTGGAATATGGATCACAAAACCAATCACATCCTGGGCAGAGAAAATTACAATCATGAATAATAATCCATTCAATGCCCTTCGGTCAGGAAATAAGAAAGCCTCAGAGAATGTCAATAAACTAATTGAGTTTGAACAAAAACAGGGTGAAATTTCAACAGAAAGTTGCAGTCAAAATTAGACAGGATCTAATTATATGGTTTTAATGGGAATATGAATCTGATTAACTACAGTGTAACAAATATTAAACACAAGGTATCAACTATAATTGCCTTCTGAAACTATTTTTCTGATTGGGAAGTTAGAAAGAAAACAAGGAGAAATTTAATAAAAAGAAAAAAAGACTGACAGAAATCAAAATAGAACAAAAGAATTATTGCACTGGTCTAGACTGACACTGCACCTATACCACTGTCCTGTCCCTAAGGAATGCTCAGGCCATTCCTTTGTTTTTCTCAGATCTAATTTTGGTGTGCAAAAGAAAACGAGGCCTTGATAAATCAATGAAAAGGTGCAAAGACAAAGCATTAAGACAAGCTAGACATGCAGTTTGGTCAATACCTGACAAAGTAGTCAGCTTTTACTTTTTTGTCTCAGTCATATTTTTGTAATAAATGAGAAGGTTCATTAGAAAAATAATTTTAAGACCTCTGTACTTTCCCATAAGGGATTTTTTCTAAACGTGATGGCACACTAAAAAAGGTTAGCACTCATATAAATCCACTAGAACTATATAGAAGTTAGAACTGTATAAAAAGCATAGATTTTATTTTACTAATAACATGACACATAGAAGTTTTTAAAAAGACCAAAACCAAAGAGATACAAACTCTCTCTCCTTAGGTTTAATTGATCTTAATCACACCAATTTGCAATGTAATCACGTGAACTTAATGTGCTATTTTCACAGATTTCTTTAATCAATGAAAATTTGTTTCTATAAAATGTTGAGAATGAGAAGACTGAAAGCATCTATGTTCAACTGAAACCACATCAAATTATTTGATATTTATTATCCAACTTTTATGTCAATAGTGAACAAAGTATTTTAGTACTGTACTCTCTTGTTACTACGTTGTGTTGATAAGGAAAGAAAACAGTTCATGTATTATTTTTACATAATTAGGCAACATTTTTAAAATAAAATTTTAGAAATAAAATCTACTATTCATAGTAGTAGTTCTGGTTGTATCTTCCACACATTTCAGATTGAATCACAATCTCTTTCTTTTATATAAGAGATTACTTTTTAAAGCCTTGTTCAAAAACGACACAGAATTGTTTACCACTGCATGGTTATTGCATTTCATTGACAGGTGAGGTTCCTCCAGTTTATCAATTTGGTGTTTTGAGAAAAGGGGTGTTAAATAAAGATACTATTGATATACTTAGTTTTAAAGGGCATGTAATGAAGCTTCATAAAGTCATATATATTTGTGGTGGATAGCTCTTAGGTCATCTGATTTAGTTCAGCCACAAATAACTCTCATTTGAGTTTTGCATTATTTGTATCAGGCCCTCTGGGAAATTTTTCTACAGACATAAATTTCAATTATAGTAATTGTATCCTGATACTCAAACTAAATTTTCCTTCACTCAGTTTCACCACACTCTCCTCTCTCATGTTCTTGGAACTAACCAAGGTTGTTAATGTCCTTTTGTAAAATATTAAGCACTTAATTATATTTTTCTTCTTTATTATGGAAAGGCAAAGCTAAGAAAGAAACCCTTCTTAGTAAGGATGAAAAATGAATAAAGAAAGGGATATAACCTTTATAATGTACCAAAGAGCTCTGCAACTGTTTTGAAAAGAGGTGATAATCTTCTTGAAACACTAAGCAAACAGAGTACAATTAGACAATATTAAAAGGAAGGGTTAAGTTTTGTTGAGTCAGTGACAATAATCTGAAGGGCAAATATACTTCTACTTAATTGTTCTTCATTTGCATGTCACTGATTACTAGACCTTGATCTTTATTTCCAGAAGCCAGCTATGAAGGCATTAAAATATGAGAAATGAGAAGAGATATATATTATTTCTATTCTCCAATCATTGTTTAACACGGCTGCTTGCAGCTGAAGCATCTTAGGTAATCTATCATGATTTTCTAACTTAACAGTTGCTTAATTTGTTACTTAATTCAGTTAAGCAGTGCTTTTGAGGTCAATGGTTATATTTTCAAAGAATCTCATGTCTCATTGGCATCAACATAAATTCTCTAGATTTTTCAAAGTACTCAATGAGAGCACTTTCAATGATCTTCAGTGAAACTTGAAGCTTTTAATAACCATGTCTTAAGCACATTTTAAAAATAATGCTGTTTTTTACACTGATAATTAGGAGTATTTTCTGTTTCTTTGTTTTGTCTTGAAATATATGTGCAACAGCACAAAAATTAGTCTTGAACCATGAGTTTTATTCCCTTTTTCAAGTATGATATTACTGTACAAAACAAAACCTAACTCTTAATTGGGTCATTATTCTTTCTTCTTAACTGTATGCATTATTACTCTGTCTTTAATTTTGGTTAAAATGCTATGGCTTGTATTTAACCCAAGGCTAAAACATCTCTGTTGTTGACTGTAAGCCCTTTTTAACTTCAATGCATCTATTACCAAGTACTATTGCAGTTTCCTATATATTCCTCTTTCCGTAATGCTCAGCATGTATTAAATTAGCATTTATAACAGTCACCCAAAGGAAGCATCAAGAGCTGGCAGAGACAAAAGTCCATCTCAGGATGCACCTGATCCTTATTATGTTATTCTATATCAAATAAAGGAATTTGATAAGACTGATCCAGGTCCTGGCATGGTTCATTTGTCTCACATGATTATTTGCAAATAACTTATTTTTAAAAATCAGTTGTGGCTAATTATAATTTAGGAAATAAAGGTTATGGCTTTTAAAGAAATAAAGCACTTGACTGATAAACTTCAGTGTCTGCTCACTGTGAGTTCTGTACTGATCTGTCAATTTTTTATTCTATGGACTTTTCTTTAAGCCAATGATTTTAGGTAATAAAACAACAAAAGATTAAACAACCCTGATCAAGTTTGGGTAGTGAAAGTGCTTGAATTCAAATAGTTCGACTTTGGTGAAGCCAAAGATTTACTGTGATGTAACACTGAAACAAAGTACAGCAACTTCATGACTTCAATGTCACGCAGTAGTTACAAGAAATTGCATTGAAATCAAAGTGCTCAGACAAAGAATTCGGGATTTGTTGTCTACCAAATCCCCTCTACAGGACAGAGGTCAAACCAGGGGTTTGCTGGGGAACATGCCCACCAAAACATGGAGTCTGTGTTTACAGATCTAGATTTTTCAGAACTGTGTTTGGCCAGGAGAGATTTTCCAAGCAACAATCATTTGAGGGGGAAGGAAGGTGAAAGGTGAGGGGGAAGAAATTCAGTGTAATTTGTCATAGTTCACTGCTAAGTTATTTTCAATTTCAAAATTAGAAAAATAATTATCCTAGCCTCTTCTATAACATTGTGACACAGTATTTAAGTGTAATGCAGCTCAGGTGACTTAGATTCCCAGTTTACAACCTGACCATTGAAAAATCCTTTCTCTTGAGTCTAACCCTTGATCTATGCCTGCACCATAAACTATTCCAAATTTGCTTGTCTACAAATAGATGTTACCTTATTTGAGCTGAGACATCAAAGATGGTGAGGAAATGAAGAAAACCACATCACTCCCTTGGCTACTTGCTGTAGAAGAATCTAGGATGTTAAATGGCTTTCTAAACACAGATGAGCATTGAACACATATGTTCTTGTAGACAGTACCTTCAAGGGACTGAAAATAATCTATTCTTTGGTATTATATGGTAATGTACTACTATCCTGCATACTAGTTAAATCCTATATACTAGATTTTTTTTATCTGAAAAGCCTGAGAAAGTGATAGGCAGTTTATAGGCTCATGTAAAACAATCAAAGACTTCAGATTGCAGAGAATGTGTACATTTGGCCTATATTCCTATTATTAGATGGGGAATAGGTTAAAAATCACCATGAAAGTTACATTTTTCCCATCGTTCACAGATTCTCCCTAGTTCGCTGAACATGAATCCAAACATGGTCTCAAAATCAGAATCAAAATGCACATGAGAAGCAGAAGATATATGACAAATTAAATCTACTGTGTATTTATTTGACTCTGCCCATTAGAGTGACTGAAATTTCAAGGTCAAAGCAATATCTTTTGACTGGTTATAGCTATGGATGCATAAAGGGTTAACTTAGAGATGTAGGAAATTGTGTCAATCCTTCACTGTGATTTTAAATAATACAGCAGAATAGAATCAATAAATATCAATATATTATAATGCACTTTTATAGTAAAATCATTATTTTTTTCTACTAGCAGGGGCAATTACATTTTGGCAAGACAGTCAAGAATCTGCAGAAGAATATATGGAAAGGATAACCAGTCAAGGCAGTGAGACTTTATTATTTTCCTCCCTCACCTAACTTAATGCATCTGCATGCAGGATTTGTCTGTCTTTTGGCATTGCTCAAATCCCAGGATGCTGTATTTAGTGACTTTGAACAGATACCCTCTAGTGGTTACATTTTCAATACAAAATGAATATAATTTGCTCCTCAGAATGGAGTATTTACTTAAGAACTAATAAGATTAAAAGAACACTCTCTTTTAGTTTTCCCCTGTATCAGTAAAGGGAAATAACCTTGGGTTTTTCTGCTCTCTGGCAAGTTAATTTCATTCCTTCTTTTATCAATTCAAATATAACACTAGGAGGCTTCATGCTCTCTTGCCCCTGTATTGGACAGATATGAAAAAATCTCCTGAAATAGATGTACAATTACCTTTTGGCCAATTTTGAGTTAAAAAATACTTTTGTCTTAATTTCCTGCAATGTCAATGCAGAATGGATTGAATATAAATTCTTGCAGAAGTATTTTCTACTGTTGGAGCAAAGGACATTCAACCAAGATTTTGCTCCCAGTTCTGTAATTCAGCTTTAGCTTCGACTAGGCAGTTGCACATAGCATGCCCCAGTATGAAATAGATATAATAATGATTGCTTCCCTTAAGCACTTAGCCAAGAATTAAATATGTATTTGTTAATTTTTTTTTAAGTTTGAGCAGCAGGAAGTACAGATAGATCCACACTACTCCCTACAAAGCTCGTTCAGAGATGAGGTTTAATGAAGAAATCATAATGGGGGACATGTTCAGGATATATATATATATATATTCCCGAAATTCTCAGATGATCTTATCTGTCTCTACTACATACATAGGCAATCTGTTCCTTTCTTGATTGAAATAATTTTTCACTTACCTCACTGAAAATTTTTCACATATTCACTTAAAGAATTCTACATGTAACAAGCAGTTGGTTACCTTGGATATCTTGTCTGCATGTGAAAGTAATGTGCACTTTGAGCCCTGTGTGAAGGGAGAAGGTGAATGGACAGGACAGGTCTCACAGTGGCTTGGTGACAGATTCCCACAGGGAAAGCAAGGTCCAGCATTTGGGATCTTGCTGTGGGTGCTCAGCACTTGTGTGTCTGACTGCTTTGGAGGTAGATAAGCCTGCTACTGGAATGCAGGTGTACAGAGCCCTTGTGAATTCACTCCTGAGTGAAACCTCATGATTAATTTAGGATAAACCACCTGAATTACCTTCTTGCAGCCACTGCTGATGTTACTCACACTGAAAACTAAGATTCAGAAGTGTAGCTTTAGAAATGAAACGTTCCAAGTTCCATTGTATACTCTCTGGTACCCACTTATTATCAAGTTCTTTAATATGTTAAGTTTCTCACTCTCTTAGGTATCCTTTTGAGTAACAATTCTTTTGTTTGTTTGCTTTGTTTTTGTTTTATATAAAAACACATTTCTTTTTAATCATAATTATTCCAAATTTATGATGAAATTAATCCTTGAAAAAGTTAATGTGTTTTTATACCAGTATTTTAAATATGATTAATTAAAAAATTTTTAAATAAAAGCTCTACTGGGTAGATCAGTGTTGCTACTTCTTGAGAAATATACCCACTCATTCTATTGTTGAGATGTGCTTGGAAAAAAAAAAAAAAATAAATCTATTGTTGAGATGTGCTTGGAAAAAAAAAATATAAAAATTTAATTAATTGCATACCTTAAAGGTCAACATGAATAAAAATCAACATATGCATTATATAGTCCATAGAAAAAATAATTAGTAATACTTTCAGATGTTGTTAAAATCAAATCACATGAAATGAATAAATATATTTTATCACAAAGGGCATTCTTGTCCCTCACGAGAGAAGAAAGACCTTCAGAACTTGTGCAATTTGAATTATGAGGTGATAAAGAAAAGTTACTTCATAAATTTCAGTCATTATAGTTGCTCACCATGTGTCCTTCATGAAAATGATACTTTTTTCCAGTGTTATTATGAAGTTTCTCTTATTCCCAGAAAGAGTTATGAGTTTTGGTAAAATTTTCATTTCTTTCCATTGATCTTTTTTCCCACTTGTCATCACAAAAGTGTTGATAGAAGACATTAATACAGCAGTAGTATGGGAAGTGACGGAAGTATTGTCACTGTGTTAAGAAATTCAGAATTGCTGATTATTATCTTTATTAAGATAAATTAATTTATCTTCATAAATATTTCATATTATTATCCTTTTCCAACTGCTTTGAAAATTTCAGGTCTGCTTGCCAAATTCTTGACATTTGTTTCAATGGAAATAAGCTGTTAGCCATATATGGATGATTTCACTTATTGTTGATTCACAGTAAGAGGCTCATACACTTAATCTGTGAGCAGCCTTAGATGTCAAACTATAAGGTCTTTAGGTATAGAAAAGATTTCCAAAGAAACATAATCCTCAAACACATTGGCCCTGATTCTTGTTTACATAAAGGCCCCTTTACAGATTCTGGCAGCACAAAGGAACCCTAAAGTGTATTTAAATAAAATTTCTGCCCACTCTAAGATTTTTTTATGCTGCCAGAACTGTGTAAAAGAAAATCAGGTCCATTATATCTGAGGTGATTTTTTTCTTTCAACTGTTGCATTGTATATATGAAAAGGCATTTCTTTGTAACTTTTACAAGGCCAACAACACAAATTTAAAGGTAAAAAGGAAACAAATTTGTGAAGTTAAATAGGGAAGAAAAGTTAGGAATATTCTGTTTTAAAAAATAATAAAAAAATCATTAAAAATATGAAAAGCAATCAATTGAAAATTCCTTTCCTGGTTTTTCTTTTATTACTCTGAGAAGCTGTGATGGGGCATGCTACATACCAGAAACGTTAGGTTTTGACTAGGTTTCAAAACAGATTGACTGAAAGATGGCTTGCAGAAAATCAAGCCTGTGACCCCTCTTAACCATAGAGCAGCCATAGTTATTTCACAATGATGAAATAAAAACCAGAAATGTTTAGTGAAATGCATGGGATGGTTCTTCTCTTACCTTGAAGAAAATGTGCTATGGAGGCAAATATTTAAGTGTTCTTTTAGATTGACCATGAAAAGACATGCTTGAAACTCTATTAAGGGGGCACATCCAGTGAATTGTTTTAAAACTGTAGTACCTCTGGCCTGAAGAGTTAATTGCAGACAAAAAATGACATTTCTGTTTGATTACAGACCATTTCTTGGGCAAGTCGAATGCAGCCCATGGTCAAGCATTTGCATTGTCTCCTTGAATGTCCCTTCTTTAGACCTCTTACCTGCAGTTCTGGCCTTGGCCTTGCTCCATTTTAAATTTGTTTTTCCTTACATTTATGCCAAAATTCCAGTGGATTTCAACCTTTCCCTGTGCAGTAAAGCCCTCTTATTTTTACTCCCCGTGGAACATGAAAGCATAGAAAACAGAAGACAGCTTACACATTTAAAAAGCTAATTTATTTTCTGCATAATTTTTCACTAGATGCATTATGTTCCAAGTCCATATTGACTGGAAATTTCCCTCTTATTGTTTCAAGTCTATAGAAATCTAAAATTTTCAGTACTCCTCAGCAGCACTCTCATGCTTTGGGATCATTTTAGTGATCTGCACAAGCATTGGCAGTAAAACAGGGGATCTTGCTGGTAACTAAGGATTCAAAGCCCTTACTCTGCCCTTTCTCCCTTTTATCTGCCCTTCCTTTCTTAGCTTTTGCTTTCCCCTGATCACTCACTGCTCCTAAGAACCTGTACATAGCTAACAGGCAGTCTGCTCCAGCAAAAATTGTTTGGGGACAACTAGTTCCTCACAAACCTCAGCCAAGTTTCCACAAAAATCAATGTTTTCTCCAGTCCCTGAAGTGGACAACACAGTTTCCTGGAATCTTTTTTTTTATAATAAAAGACAGTGTCTGGGCTTTTTAATCTGTTGGTGGTTTATGTTCATCTATTTCATCAATCAAGATACAGTAAAACTTAGATTCTTGAACATATTGTTCTCCTTGGGTTTTCTTCAGATGGCATTATTAGAGGTCTCACAACACTGAGTGAAAAATAGGTGCTGCCTATTACCATGAAAAGAACATGGAAACTTTGCCTCTTGATATAAATTATTTTATCTTCACAGGCATGCAGAGAATAAAGGCTGAAATATCTTGGAGGAAAGCCAAGAGGCAGTGTGAGGTGGAACAAAATGATTAGTTAGACAAAGAGTAAAATATTCAGGTACAGTTATAAAAATGAGGTAGCTTTATGTGTACATGTAAATCAAATATCTAAAATATAGAATCTTCTTCCTCTGTGAGGTTTTACTATGCTTTGCTTAATATGTCTACTGCTTCTCCTGTCTCCTTTTGATTATTTGTACAACATATGTCTTTACTCAGCTTGATTTCTATATATTTCTCCAGTTTGTTGGACTTTAATTGCCACTTTAATTACCAAATTGATAATAACTTGAAAGATGCATAACATATAATTCACAAATGAGTGAATAGTTCTCAGATGCTGGTTAAAAGTTCACAAGCCATATCCACCATTGCAATTCTCCCATTATCTGACAGAACTGCTCCTTAGCATTGACACAAGAAAACAGAAATAACCAACAGACCTACCAGAGGGATGTTTAGATGATTAAGTATTTCTTCTGTTTCATTGATATAATAGATGCCACAGCTGATACAGAATACATATCAGCATATATATCAGCAGGGTGAGAATCAGAGTACTGAAGACTGAATGTGAACCTAAAGCAGCCTGCTTCTCTTCATAATTACTTATCATTACTAATTTTGTATATTAAAAAAATAAAAAAATTTAATAAAATAAAAAAAAAGGTAAAAAAAAAAAAAAATAAAAAATAGAGATAAAAGAAAGAAATATTGTACTGTATCCACTGCACAACCTCAGAGATGCAAGCACTATATAAAGCAAGAAAAGAAATACAAAACACCAAATCCACACAAAATCTTCAAAGACACAGGGGTGAGTGGTATAACAGCTTCACCTTTCTTAGCACAGTAGGTGAACTCAGCCCAAACCATCCCATGTTTTTTCAGGTTACCCTGCTGCAGTGTGTTTGTTCTGATGCTACACTTGAATCATCATCACTTTAAAGAAACAGTTCATCTTCCTTGAAAATATGCATAGGGGAAAGCATAGCAAAATCTCTTCTTTGCCATTAGAAGACAATAAAGACTATAGGGAATTCCTCTGTGAAATTACACAAGGCTTGACTCCTGAAGGCAAAATAATAAGGATTTAATCTGAATTAAACAGAAGTGGATAGACAGACCACATAGCAGATTCAGCCCTAAGTCCTTCTCTATTTTTGCAGCTACATCTGGCTAGCTCTTTTCACAGCCAGTCTTGCATATACAGGTAGTTGTTCCAGAAGGGAGGGCCTGGGAATTCAGACAGGCAGGAGATGGATGAGGAGAGGTCTTCTGCATGTAGGATCAAGGTTGCTAATGTGGCTTGCTGTCTAAACTATTGAAACTCTGATGGATTCAGAGCCCTTTCAGCATGCTTTTGGACACCTGAATGCCCATTTACTCCTACTACAAATGCACCATTTTACTGAGGCAATGTTCTTTTGTGATGTTGAGCAGAACCAGAAATCAGATCCCTTATGACAATGTTTATATATTTCCTACAAGGCTTGTTTCCCCTTATAAAATGTACATCTCATATGCCTTGATGTATGACATCACAGACCTCCATAAACATCTTTATTTTACTATAGTCCAGGTGTAGTCATTCACCTGAGTCAATATATCCAACACAATTAATTGAAATAAATCTATAAATCTTGAACAGCTGCAGCTTTTGGAGGAAAAAAATGCTTTATGAACACAGATCTATTGTCACCCCCCGCACAGTCACATTTTCACCTGCACACATAAACACACAGACACTCATCGTATATGACTCTGTAGCCATTCTCAATAGCATTCATTCCACTTCAAACCACCTGTCAAAACAGCCATTTAATTAGGTTAAGCTGTCTGGCTTTGTGAAAAGGTTTTACTGTACTCTGTTGTCTTTGCTATAAAATTAATAGTTTGACCAACTTCTGAGGGGACAGGTTTTTGCACTTGTGAAAGTCAAATTAAAGCCACCTTTGCCAAACAGAATAATAATAATATAAAAAATAAAATGTTGATGTCTGAAACTTTGAAAGCAACACTTCATTTATAATCTTTTCCTAGTGCCAAAGTACAAATTATGTAACAAAACAGAGCTGCAGCTGCAAAGAAACCGAGAGTGTAACCTGGAGCACATTATGCTTGGAGTTCTTGGGGCAGTTGCAAGACAATGAAGTTGCAAGACAATGAAGTCAAAGGACTTGGACTTTACTCTGCACAGCATGTTTGCTGTCCAGTTCATTGAGGAAGAGGGAGTCTCTTCATTTTCCTGTCATCTCTCTTACACCTTTGTAAGTCTCATTCCTGTGACTATCAAGGTAACTTTGTGCTGGCCTTGTGAATCACAAGCTCCCTGAATACCGACGTAGCTGAGATGGATCAGCTGACTCAGTTGAGTGGTAACCATTCTATCAGAATAATCTTTTTTGTCAAGGGACAGCACTGAAAGTGGATGTCTAAGCAAAAGGGAGAATTGTTGGACATTGGTAGTTATGTCCTGCTAATTGCTAAGGAACACAGCCTCCTGCCAGCAGAGGCTGATTTCAGTGGGAGTAAAAATGTCCAAATTCCCATCTTTGCTTCTACCTTGATTTGCCTGGGGTTTTTCAGGCTTGTGAGGTTCTAAAATATAATTCAAGAGAAGCTTCCATTTTTTATGGTAATTAATACCGGTGTCACTTGCTAATACAAGTGACAGTACTGTGCTGAAAGTCTATTAAGTAAGCAGGACATGTTCTTTAAATTTATAAAAAAATTAATATGGTCCCTGAGGCTTGTACAATTTAATTAAGATACAGTTATGAAGGAGATGATCAATTAAAGTTTACCTGACAAGGCATATGCAAGTTTTAAAATTTTATTTCACTTTTGAGCTAACTGGTTACTTACATGGATTGCCTACTAAGATTTTGACTAATTTATTTATTTGTATTGAAACTGCATGGTATGAAATTTATTTAATCAGAATGACAGAGCCCTCAGTACATTAAAAATCAAATAAAGGAAATGATAAACTAAAAATATTAAACAATGGGAATTATTAATTAATTTATATTTTGCTAGTTATCTTTTTTTTTTTTTTAAATCTTATTTTAACTGTTGCTTTGGTTTGCCCACTCACAGAAGGGTGGGCCTCTTGGGATAAGATAAAATAACTCGGTTTTATCAGTAGCATTTCAAAAATACACTGCTTTCAAATACTCAAGTCTGCACACAGACTATCCTAAAGTGCACCTATCCTACAGTTACAATAAAATATAACTCAGGTGAGATTTCAAATATGCCTAAAAAGCTTAATATATGAAAGCTTGAAGAGTAACTTCTATTTCAGTGTAAGTATTGCCCATCTTCTATACAGCTGTGAAATAAGCTACTTCTGTTCATACTTCTCCTAAATCTGTAGATGCTCTTTCACAGCATAAGCTGAATTGGAAGGGCCCCACAAGGACCATCCATTCTATCTCCCAGCCCTGCACAGCACCATCCCCAAAAAGTTACAACATTGTCCAGGTGCTTCTTGAAAACTGTCAGGCTGGTGCTGTGACCAGTGCCCTCACCAGGACTCTATTTTGTTTTGGTATAAGCCAGCCTCAATCAGCAGTTTGCATTCTACCTTCCAAAGTCAACAGAAACTGGTTTTGAGCAAGCCAGACACCCACATATTTGCTTATTTAAAAAAAAAAAATATCATTCAACATATTTTATTTCTGCTAACTTTTCATCCAAGCTTCCTTCTCTTTATTTTTTTTCTCTCTCTGTTTTCTGTAAAACTGTATGATATGAGTGAAGTAGGATTTGTTTTCCAGGATCATATTACACTTCCATGTGTGGCTTTCTTAAAGTCTTCCTGTTCCTCCGATGTTGCTCTAGCTGAGCAGAAGCTGTGGTTTACCAAGAATGTTCCCTGGAATGTGCAACTGCTGGTAACTACAGTTTCCATAAACCTAGGAGTTCTTTTTCTGATAACCAGAAAATGTCATGCAAATAATTATATATTTTTATGCGTGATTCTCCTTAGCCAATACCAGTTTTCTGAATCCAAGTGGAACTTTTCTGCTCCAAGTAGATTGCATTGCTTTTAGGCCTTTCTTTGCTTCCTTTATTTGTTGTGCAATGCCTGAAGCACTTCTGTTTCACAAACTGTTTATTGTAGACTGCTGGAGTGAGGTTTTTCTGTTCGTTTCTAAGATTTTAACTTTATATGGTTTGATAAAATATCTAAAAAGTACTTTCAGAAAATAAAAAATAAAGTTTATACCCCCCTCCTCATGTTCCTAAGCATATACTACTGCAGTTTTCCTTTTTGCCAGGTCTGTTATTATACAGCTGCAAGGCTTGATGCTTTCGTAAGGTGATTTGACAGAAAAAGAAGTACAAAAAATGTTCTATGGAGCAACAATGCCCTCAATGGTTCCTGTAAATCTTTCTAAACTTTCATAAAAACCTGCATAGCTTTTGTGTCAAAGAGATTTCCTGTAGATTTCCTGCAGATTTTCCTGCAGCATCATTTCCTGACAGCACAATGAAGGTGTCAGTTGTGGTTCTGCTGGTCTTGACTTGTCAGAATGATGTGTACCGAAAATACACAGTGGAGATGTCCTACAGCTGGTCACATTTTCTGCCTTGTTCTTTATTATCACTTTGTGCAGCACCCAAGATTTAAGTCCAAAACCCTCAAATTACTAAATATATTAGCAAATATCCTGGGTTCAACAGAGTTTTTGGACCCCCATTCTTAGGTCATATATCTCTTTATTTACTGTCAAAGTCAGAAAAAAACAGCTAAACTTCTATTTCCTTGCTACACTTTTGGAGCACCCTGGTTGCAGTGGAAGCAGTTTATTTCTAACATTGTCTTACATAAGAGGTTTAATAAGTCCTTTTTGTATTTAGATGAATGTTGGCATTTGGTTAGATTACCCTCAGAAACTGAGAACAGTGCTGGAAAAATAAATAAGGCATAGACATCTTAGGATGCTTTTCTAATATACTCTGTTCTCAGCAGCTCAGCTCATCTCAAAAAAGAATGTCCAAGAAGTCATGTCCTGGGGCATTTGCTGTTCTGGGTTCTGATGGGGTCAGTGCAATACTTACCTAACGGTGCATGAATCTAAGTTAGCAGTTAGATTTAATATAGCTGAATTTATGAGAGCAAGCAATTTAGCCTGTGCCTGAGCTACAGACTGAAGCTCATTTTCCTTACATTCCCTCTTTGCTTGCCCAAACAATCAGCCCAGTGGTGCATAACTTCTTTCATTTTGTAAAAATTCTGTGCTGGGTGGTATGACAACTCAATATCTTATTTTCATGGTTTCCTTATATCCTGGCAGCTGTGACACTACTGCTGCTAAAGTTTTAATTTTGTACTGGATCGTGGTGTGATTGTTAATGCTTGTTCTTCATCAAAAGCATAATGGATGGGAGCAGTAATTGCATGGAGTTAAAAGGGGTTAATTGGACATGCAATCTTCTCTGCAGGTTGTCTGCTTGGCTGTAAAACCTTGTGACACTGCAAAAAAACATCACCTCAGTAAAAATATGATGTCTCTATATAACATACAAAGCAGGCTGACATAATTCTGACACTGCACTATGCTAAACCATTAATAGTGCCATGAATAAATTTATATAAATATTTATATAAGTTCCGAATTCATTTTGTTAGAGGCTCTATTGCCACAATTAAAAAAAAAAAAAAGGAGAAAAAATGTTTTCTTTCAGAGCACATATGTATTTTATAATCCAGTAAATTCAATTCAGGAAAAAAAAAAGTAACCTGCATGCCTCTAAGTGTGCATATGAGAAAAATGGGGAAAGAAGGAGAGAGGCAGAGTTCTCATGAATTTGTTTATCTGCAGATTCCTTTCCCCCTACATTTCACTCATGTCATTTTCACTTTATAACTTTGCAGGAAAACAATGATCAGTGTCTGAAAATCACAAGGCCCTGAGCAAGCACTGGGCACAATCCTATTGCATTTATATATCCTCATGTAGCTGCTGCTGCTGCTGCTCCATTCAGCCTCTAAAGGCTCCATGTATTGATGATGCTCAAGTGTTGTAACTGATGGCAGAGACAGATGCCAACAATTGTTATCCCAGTGCAAAAATTTCATCTGCAAAAGCAGCTGACATTAATGGTCCTTCTGTGACATCCCCAGGAGTGAACAACTCTTCAGGGAGAGTGGAAAAACTCAGATTCTGGCTGAAGTTATATACTAAAATAAATTTTCATCTTCAGTGCCTCTCAGAAAATAATATATATATATATATGTATATGTAATGATGCTTAAGAGTTGGGGTGACTTTAAGGGATGAAAATATTTCCCCATTTTAGTTGTACAAGAAGTGTGTCTATTTTATTAAGGTTAGAAACAACTGCATATGGTTCTTTGGGATAGGAGTGATACTGATTTCTGTATGCATAAGTGTAAGCAACTGAGTAGTTTGTTTATTCACAAATTCATTGTCCCACCTGATAGCCAAACTGATGAAAAAGGTACAGATAATATCCACAATAATTGCACATACAGTGTTTCTCAAGACAATGGATATAAACAGAAGACAAAATTATTTATGTTTAAAATACTATTGTTTAATACTATTTATGTTTAAAAGCCTGTTAAATATAGTTACAAAAACTCTAGTTTTGCTCAATAGTTTTACACTAGCATAATTTAACTACTCACTGCAATATGCTGTTGTTTGATAATATTCAGAGGGACAAAGTATGTTGATGATACTGTGTTTACCACATTTTCAACCATGTCTTCTCATAACCTTTTATCCCATCCCTGTTTTGATGGCACATTTACAGAAAGGATGTGAACCAGAGTATTCACATTGACAAAGTTTTGTTGATAATTTAAAATAATTTCAAATCAAGAAATATTAAATGCATTAATATTAAACACACTGTATATTTTTTGATGAATTCAGGAAATAAACAATAATCCTCTGCAAGAAGCCCTGTTTGCTTCATTGTGTGCCAGATTTTATGCTACAAGGATTTTGTTTATGCATCAGAAGGGAGATACAATTCATAATAGCAGCCAGGGTGATATCCCACACTTCCTTTAAGGCAGTGCTTTCTCAGTATTTTGCAAATTATGATTAAAGTTCACAACCTCATTGGATTTGTAATAAAGTATTGCCTATCAATCATAAAGATGAACAGAATTATGTTTTAGAGCAGAGTTCACTCTCTCAAGCACTGCTGTAAATAAGACATGCCAAGATAGCTTTGAAGAAATCTTTCAACAGTCCTACTGGGTATGGTGGCTATTGTATTAGAGATGCAACCAATGGTTAATAAAGCAGCTCATAAATCTGCAATCTATTATCTGGCCATAGAAATGATGCAGCTCCTTAAAAGTACATAGAATTGGGTTGTATTGAATGAAATTAAAGGGACACGGTCAGCCTGATATCTAACCAACTGCTAAATATGAGCTAAAAGTGTTTCTACAGACATTTTAAAAAGCACTGCTTGTTCCCTAGAATTTGCAGGGGGATTATTTCTAGGTAAATCACATATTTCTGACTGATGCTGGCAGGTCATAATCCCAAATTTTTTTTACTTTTATTGCTTTGAGTTTCAAAGATCTTAGAAATGGAAGCTTTCCTTCCCTACAGAGAATAACCATTCCATACAGACTTGAACAAGATTTAACAGATTAAAAAGATCCTTTGTGTGCTCCTCCCAAGATGCAAACACACATAGAGAGCTGCTGCTATCTGGCTGCAGGTAAGTACCGTGCTTGGAAGAACAAGGAAAACATAAAATTGTTTAAAAGTGTTTTCTGTTCTGTTCAACCATCAGAAAAAGACATTGCAGGGCTGGTCTCTTGACAATACAAATAGGAGATTCTTCATTAGTGGTGTTGTGCATAAATAGACACATTATACCTGTCTGAATGGGAAAGATGAGTTCCTTGTGTGGGGGAAAAATTCCCAAATAATTTATGGGATTTGGAGTGGTACTGTACGGAAAGCAAAAGATACAAAAAACCTTCCATGGAAGTAAAGTTAGGGTTACAAAGGAAATAATTATTTAGCACAATTTTTAATGCTCAGGTGGTAGTGACATGAAGAAAATGTAATTCTCGCCAGAGTCTTCAATATGCCGGATCTCCTCTGGCAACTTCAAGCCTTCACAAATTTTATCCTATGCAACAACTGGGAAATGTCTAACAAAGATCATTATTCAATAAAAGACTCTTAAAGGTTAAAATGGGATTAAGACATCTGGGAGAGAAAATCTTAGAGATTATTCTTGTTTTTCAGGTGCCAGGTAAAAATTCAGAAGATATTTTGAGACATGCTGAAAACCACAGAGAAAATCTTTCTTTCTGGACATTTTCATCTTTAGGCAAGTGTGGACAGAGTGACTGTCTCATGACAAGGTCAGAGTAACCTCCAAAAGTGTCCAGAACAGGATATCATATATGTCTGCCTTGTGACAAATCTCACTCTCTCCTGTGAAGACTAATATGAGTATGTATGAAAACAAGCTACTGTTCCATTAAATTCTCTGCATCATCCATATCTGATTTAGTTTTTTTAACCATGATCTCCCAGTGGATTTAGAAAGACCACTCTGACTGTTATGTAGTCATGCTGAGTTGGGTTTTTTACAAAGCTAGATAGACAGTGAAATTTGTCTGAAGTCCTACTCTAGAGAAGCAGAAAATGTGTGTCTTTGCAGAGATGTTGTTTAGGTAAAGATCAGGAAAAATCCTACTTAGAAACCTTGCTGATGCTTTAAAGTAGTTCATTAAAAGATTAAATTGTTTACTGAGCATGGGATTCTTTGTGAAACTTTCACTGCTTTTTATAAAAGTCAGTGTTCCCATGAAAGAAGCTTTCATCTGCAGCAAAGCAGACTCCTCAAAGTGGTTATTCCAACTCTATAGGTGTCTTGAGCATTAATCATACAGGGTGGAGGGGAGGACAGAGCAATATTAGCACAAGGTAATTTTCAGGTTTCATAGAACCAGAGAATATGCTGAGTTGGAAGGGGTCCACCAGGATCTAAGTCCTAGTCCTGAGCACGAAACCCCGAGATACTACATGCCTCCTTTGGATGCCATCTAAAACTTCATGTCTTTTTTTCCATGTGGTGCCCAAAACTTCATGCCATATTCAAGGTGAGGCCACACAAAGCAGAGCAGAGCAGGACAAGCCCCTCCCTTGCCTGGCTGGTGATGCTGTGCCTGATGGCCCACAGGACACACTTGACCCTCCTGCCTGCCAAGATACACTGATGGCTCATGCTCCACTGGCCATCAACCACAGCTCCCAGGTCCCTTTTCACAGTGCTGCTCTCCAGGCTCTCATTCCCCAGTCTAGGCACACAACAAGAGTTGCCCACTCTCACCAGCAGAATCCAGCACTTGCCCATGTTGAACTCTGTATTTTTGGTGTATTTTTGCCCATAAAAAGTCTCTCTAATTTGAGAGGGTCTCTCTGCAGGACCTCTCTGCCCTCAAGGAAGTCAAAAAATACTCCCAGTTGAGTGTCCTGGGTCTGTGCTGAATGTGCTTTATGAAGCTGTTGAAGAGAGCTGGACTGAGGATCCTTGCCAATACCACTTGTGACTGGCTGCCAGCCTGATATCACCCCATGCACAATGACTCTTTGTGCCCAGCCTGTGAGCCAATTGCTCACCCACTGTACAATACAGTTATCCTGCTGTGTGCTGGACATTTTGTCCAGAATGATACTGTGAGAGACAGTATAGGTAGCAAAGGTCCAAAAAAACACAGGGTTAGAATAAAAGTAAAATTAAAAATCTCATCACTTGCATATGAGAAAGATTACAAAACAATAATATGAAAATTCCTGGACTTATTCTGTGTGCAATGTGCAGAAATGATTGAGTCTCAGCAGTAGAACGCTGTCACTAACACATAAAGGTCCACGCCCTGATGTTCCTGAACCTCTGCCTACGGTGTGTATCAGGTCACAATGCATCTGTCCACATCTTCCTGTAACATAGAAATCCTAGTATTATGTACTAATGGAGAATACTAATAATATTTCTCACCTGGACTTAGAAGAGAGCATCTTGCTTTGTGTTTGTGTGAGCCTTATTTCCAGGCTCCAGTAGAGTTGCAAAGCTCTGCAGAGCCAGGGATAATGGCTCAGTGTGACATTTAAGCAAACTCTGTGCCATGCTTACCTGTAGTCTCAATGGCCAGAGACTAGCCTTTATGCCATTTGCACGTTCTAAGGCACTTTTTTCTGCCTTTGAAATCAGCGTCCATAAAATGAAAGATTAATGAGGTCATCTGCAGCCATCCCTCACACAAACAGCATTCATCCCCTCATCACTCTGCCTGTACTGAAATGACAGACCTGCTTCACAGAATGCTCTGATATCACAGGTTCTGCAGGGTCAATTCCCCAAACCTCGATTTTAAACTCGTGTGCCTGAACAAACTAAGATGTCTGGTAAATTATTAAGACAAATCTTTCAGTACAGCCACAACAGATCAATAAAATAATTACTATAAACAAACTTGGTTTCCAAAATTATTTTCTTACTTTTTCTTTCCTGAAAAATTGCACAGAAATTAATTTCCATATTGGGAATAAAGGAGGTTTTGCAGAATAAATAGAGAGAGAGAAAGAGGGCGGAAGGAATGAAGGAAGATTGATTAAAAAAGAAGATAGAGAAGGAAAAGGAGCTGTCTAACTTGCATCTGCACACAAAATACATTCTCTAAAGTGCAGGAAACTGAATACTACATACTTGGTGAACTCCTGTATTAAGTGATTTATATTAAAGAAGAAGTTTCATCCCACTCTATACTTTCATAAACTGTTTATTTTGGTTACAAAGGAAACTGCAAATCTGCAACTGATAACTGATATTTATCCCTTTTCTATAATCAACTATTTAACTAAAAACCATCTGGTAACCTTCCATAAGCATTCATCTCATTCTTCAGTTTTTAATTTCAAATCCAAAAGACCCTTGCTATAAGGGGAAAGTAAATTAATCCATGTCCCATTGTTTCTTGCTGCATAAAACTAAATCCTGTGCTTCTTACTCCTTCCTTTGGGAATTCCTGTGGTGCAGTACAAAGCATGCATTAAAGAAGAGATGTTTTAATGGATCATTAGCTCTCTTACTGGAGGCTTCAGCCAACAAAATATTTTGCTGTGGTCACTGGTAAGCACCAAAGATATTAATGGATGTGAGACACATTTATATACAATTTTTTCTGTGCTTCTACAAAGTCCAATGCAGAGAAAGTTAAAGCTTGAAAGGGACTAATATTATGGTCCTGATATATAGAGCTTTTGCTTTTGTCAAGGACAACAGGAAACTCAAGTTCCAGTCTTAATTCAGGCCACAAAAGTGACTTTGGATCCTTTCTGATTACCAGGTGTGTCCTACAGTAACTGTTCTCTGTTCTTTTGTGGGTGCTTGTCCTCTTTCTCCCTGTTCTTTAAAAACCAGAGCAAATAAAAGTTATCCTAATGAATAACCTGCAATATTCCAAAACAGTTCTTTTCATACAACAGTAAAGCCTTTATCCACTACTACTTCCATGAACCTCATCATTAGTACCAACACACTGGATCACTCTCACCACTGAACTGAGGCAGAGAAAGGTAGAAAAACATCACATTTAGCATACCAGACATGAGGCTAGCTGGTGCAACTTGATTAAAAATATTTAGGAAGGAACAGGAGTCAAAACCATCTTGAACCAATGTCCAGAGAACAAATCTTGACAAATGATAACTCTAGCTAAAATAAATTAGGGGATTAAAATAATCCCATTTGTTTTTTTTTTTTTTTTCATTTATTTCTAAACAGAATTTTTAGCTATTTTGTACACTGAGTTCAGGGAATGAACACTGCAGCTCTTGACAAGTCTGCAGTGCTCTGTCTTCTTTTTTTCTCTCATATGCTTCTCTGCCCTGTTTGAAGGAATCACTTTGACATACTGCATCAAATAAAAATCCATACCTAGCCTTTCTAGGTAAAACAGACAAAAGAAGGGAGAGGGAAGACAATAATAAATAGAAAAACAGCCTAAATTTGAAAGTATTTGAAACCTTATTTCTCTGACTGTATGTACATGTGACAAACAAAAAGCTAATATAAAGAAGGGACAGTAGTGAGAAAACAGACTGCAAATTTGTGAGTCAGGAGTCTGGATAGTGGAGTAGAACAAAAATAATGATCAAACTTTGGGTACAGCAATCTTACCATTGAAGACTCTCACTTCTCTTTCATCTCAGCTCTTGCTATAAAACCCAGTGAAATGGATTTTGGAAATTGTAAAGTTGATTGGTAAAGCTGAATTTTTCTTGGGAAGATGAATACTGTGGGTACTGCTACTGATTCTCGTTCTCCCAAATTCTGTCTTGCTCATTCATTTTTGGAGCACAAGAAAAACATTTCTCAGCTAGCATGACATTATATTTTTTACCACTCTTTGACACTTCCATGGCCTGTGATCACAGTGGAATTTTCTCCATAAAGGGATATCATCTCCACATGACTAAACTAGAGTTGAAAAACAAGTTTAGGAAGAAAACAAGCCAAACATTCCTGACCCCAGCCTTGTATCAGGAAGGAAGGTGACCTGAGACTGCCATGCAAGGGGAACAGGTGGAAGAGGGAAAGGTTCCCAATGGGAGTATAAATTTCCTTGTTCATGCTCTTTTAAATAGTTTGTGTGACCTCTAGTGGCCTTTGCTGCCTGCTGTGTCCCTGTGACTTCAATTTTTGGAAGCCACCTGGACCTCCTGATTCAGCAGCATATTCACATGGATGTTAGATACTTCTAGATTTCTGCTGTGGAAGCACAAGTCAGACTGGGGTTAGGCATAGATATATCCAAATTATTTCCTTAAATAAACAAAGGGGAAATATTTTTAATTAAAATAAACATGTCAGCTTCCATTTTCTCCCCAGAGAACCTCTCCCAAGGTAGAATCACAGAATGGTTGAAGTTGGTTTACTTCAAGCCCCTGTTCAAAACAGAGTCACCTAGGACAGGTTGTTCAGCTCTGTGCCCAGCTGTATTTTGAACTATCTCAAAGAATGGAGACTCCACGGCCTCTCTGGATAATCTCTTCCACTGTTCAGCCACATTCATAGGAAAAAAAATCTCTCTTTTTTACGTTTAAAGGGAAATTTTTTGTATTTTTTGTTTATGACAGTTGCTTCTTTTTCTCTCACTGCGTTACTTTGACAAGATCTAATGCATATTTTGGTTAACAAATGTGAAGAACATATGATACTCACAGGAGAGACAGATTAAAAAAAGAGATTTTAAAACTACACACACACACACACACAAACACACATATTTTTGAAGATTGGATTTTTCTTCCTTTCTTTCTCTTACCCCAGAAATTTCTAGGGCCTCTGAGCTGTAGCACACTACACACAGTTCTCACTCTGTGCTTTGTTTGACTTGGCTACATATTTGCTCCCTACTGCTCTCAGGAGCCTCCTCTTCTCTGCTCCTTCTGGATGTTCCCAGATTGCCCTTTTGATTCCATCCCTGCTGACCTGTCATGTTCTCTGTGAAACTTCCCCCACTTCTGTACATACCAGCTCATGAAAAGGCATAAATTCTCCCTCAGCCTCCAAAAGGGAAAGAGTTTTGCTGCAAAGAGAATTCAAACAGGTGATTATCTTCTATGCTTTTCAGTCATATTTACTAATGGATCACAATATAAATAATGTGCTGTAGAAAAAGAACAAATAAACCAGATACCTTCCATCATTGCTGGCTCTGCTGACTGTTACATATAAATGACAAACATTACTGCTAGTTTTCCAGGATACTGGTGAGCTTAGATTAAGATGGAAATTTTCCCAAAACCCCCAGTGAAAAAGATGCATTAATCCAAATGAGAACAGTTTCTTTTGCAGGTTTAGTATTGCATTAAGCTGTGAGTTGCAGATGGTGGGAGTACTTGTATAGTATACACAGACAGATGATGTAGTGAAGGTATTCATTGCTTGAGTCATTTTATGTTATAATTTAGATATTGATAGACTTATCTTTCTAGATATTTTTGCACTTCATATCACTGTCTTGTCTGTATTTCGCAGAAAAGGAATTGAGTCAAGGACAATAATAAAGATCATTAAATGTAATCACATCAATACATTATGCACACTAATTCTAGATTACATACTAGAACAATGGTTTGAATCACTTGGTTAAACCAACACAGGAAATTATTAAGAGAAAAGTATGATGTTCCAGCATTTTAAACTTTTTGTTCTTATCTCTTATGTTTTTTTAACCAGAATGTCTTCCTCTTCTAATGAAAAAAATTGGATATATAATCCCCCAATGTATCACCATGTCACCAACCTTGATTAACTTTAAATAATGAGGATGGCAGTGAGAATAGTATCACATTAAAACACCACCGAAAAAGAATAGGTGAATTTAATTTTCTCATATATATGAGAAGGAGAATTTTCTGACTGCAACAGCATATCTTAAAGTAGGAAGCCTTTTGCAATCAGAGAAAAGTTAAAATTAAAATGTTGAATTAAAGCAAAGAAAAATGCAAAAGTAAACAACCCAAAAAACAACAAAACAAACAAACAAAACCCAAACAAAAACCACAAAACCAAATAAAAATCCCCCAAAAACAAAGAAAAAACCCAAAATTAATAAAACAAAAAACTCAACCCAACATTCATCCTAATCATCAAAATATATTTCAAGTCACCAGACTTTGATCCACCTTGGAAATTTTCAAACTCAAGGAATATTTATTTTGATCTTTTTGGCCTTTTGATTTAATAATTTGCAGTACAATTGAATTCTAATTCTCAGGTATGTCCAAGGAGATGACAGGTGCTGAGCTGCTCAGGCTGAGCAGATTCTGTTGCTCTAGGAAGAAGAAGCTGATGTTTCTTCCTAGTTATGTTTACACTGTGTTACAATTAAATAAGCATAGCAAATATACACACCTAGTTTTTTAGGTTTTAGTGATTTTTCTTCCTAAAGAAAAATCTGAGTCTTTCCCTCTTTTTGAGAGATAGGAT
The DNA here is from genome assembly GCF_001522545.3 of Parus major. Lineage (NCBI taxonomy): Eukaryota > Metazoa > Chordata > Aves > Passeriformes > Paridae > Parus > Parus major. The sequence continues at coordinate 43,539,691 of NC_031774.1, read as the reverse complement.
ACAATGTAGTGCTAACACTGAATTTTTATTTCTGCTCAGCTATAAAGATGGTTTATAAATGTTATCTCTGCCATAAGGTAAGCGAAGATAATAGACCTGATTTGTACACAGCATATGGGCCGTTGTATCCAATTTATTTCCTATTTTATTTCTTGGATTTGCCTAAGGCCTGTGTTCTGTTTGTATAAGATTTTATCCAAAAATGAATCCTAAAAACATCTCTTCAAAATGTACATTGTCTTTTTTATTAAGAAACTGTAATTCAGACAACTGCTAAACTATCCCCCAATATAACCATGAGTGCGTCCACTCAAATCCTCTCTCAGACTAAAAAATAATGAGTTAGATTAAACTACTTACAAGATTATTCTTTATTAAAGTATTATTATTTTTTATTAAAGTATCTTTGCCTTTGAAACGGACAAAACAAAGCCATAGAATCTAGAAGAGAGCTCAGTTCCAGAATTTTGTTTTCTTTATGATGTCTTAGTTTTACTGAAGTCCATTAGTGCTTAACATAAAATTGCTTTGTAAGAAATCCTCATTAACTTCCAAAGGGTTTCACCCCCAACATTTTTCAATGTCAAAATTTACCACACAAATCAAAAATATGTAATTTTCTTTTTTTTTTTTTTCGTTTTTTCCACTGCTTGCACTCTTCCTCTTTGGAACTGCTAAAGAAACCGAAGCCAAAATACAGACTGTGATATATAGATCTTGCCACAAATAAGACCAAAAACTATGCTTTTTCTCCCTTCTGATTGGGACAGCTTGAATGGCAACCCCATCTACCATGACTATAGAAATATTAGAAAGGCCTTACCTCTTTTAAATGGAGAGTCTGCTTTTATACTCTGCCTGGGGGAAAATTTGCCCTTTGTTCCTAGGTTCCAAGGTGACTAAATGAAATTAAATCCAGAGCCGGGTTCAGAAAAAAAAAATAAAATTTTCAGAATCTTGAAAATTTTCATTGTATCTACTTCCCCAAAGCAGTGAGTAGAAAGCAGAATGTCATTTTCCATACCCATTTCTAGTGAGACCTCTAAAGAAACTATATTCCATTAACTGATTAGAAGATTTAAAAAGAGACAGCTGAAGGTGTACAGGGTGCTCACATCCCATCTGGTCTTTATCTCCAGAGACAGTATTGCCACTCTGGCACATATTTCTTATAGGTAGCTCAGAGAAAAGGGCTATGAAGTTTTACTAAAGGTGTAGTTGTAAATATTATCCAATTCTGTGATGTTCCAGTCCCCTCAGATGTTAAGAGGTAGTGTTCAGGTTAAGTTCTCAATATTCAGATAAGACCTCAAACTAATCTGAGATATTTGCAGTAATTTTAAAAGCCATGTCCCTCAGGTATCTATGAAAGGACATTAATGTAGAAAAAAAAGAAAACTAATGAAAATTCCTCTTGTCATCACATGTACACTGAAGAGGCTGTAAGTCATATTAAAATGAAACTGGAAGGTGGAAGGGACTCACAAGATTATTGAGTCCAACTCTTAAGTATATAACCCATTCAGGGATTAAACTCACAGCTTTGGTATTCTTAGCACCATGCTCAAACCAACTCAGCTAATCTCACAGTCATTCATACAAGGATTCCACCCACATATCTTGAAACTAAAAACTGGCAGAGAAGAATTTGAAGATAGTAGAACAACCAGTTTAATTTCAATTAATTTGAGTAGTTCATCAAGCTAATCAGATTTATAAGCAGTTGAGGAGAACCTGATGATTAATATTGGCCAGCTTTGATAATCAAGGACAAACAGTAACAAGACAGTCTCGTTTCTATGATATGAAGCAGTACACTGTTTTCTGAGAAGCTCCTGTCACACATGGAATTTTCATGATGAAATTAGGGATGTACAATAGAACCAGTCTACATGAGACACAAAACTAGTTCCATGCTCAGAGTCATCAACAATTGAAGGACAGGATGCCATTCAGAGGGTCCTAGACAGAAGAAGTGGATGCCTTGGAATCTCACGTGGTTTAACCAGACCAAGTGCAAGGTGCTGCACCTGGATTGGGTAAACCCTCGGTATCAGCACAGGATGGGGGATGAAGAGATTATGAGCAGCCCTGCCAAGAAGGATTTGGAATGAGAAGCTGGATTAGATCCAGAAAACTGTGCTTGCTGCCCAGAAAAGCCAATTGTGCCCTGGGCTGCATCCAAAGCAATGTGGCCAGCAGGGCACAGAAGGTGTTTCTGCCCTTCTACTCTGCCCTCATGAGACTCCACCTCAAATTCACCTCCATCCTCAGCACAGGAAGGATATTGACCTGTTGGAACAAGTCTGGAGAAGGGTCATCAGGTCGATCAGAGAGATGGAGAACTGCTCCCGTGAGGAAAGGCTGAGAGAATTGGGATTGTTCAGCCTGGAAAAGAGAAGGTTTCAGGGTGGCCTAATTGTGGCCTTCCAGTACCTGAAGGAAACTTGCAGGAAAGATGAGGCAAGACTATTTGCAAGAGCGTATGTTGATAGCACAAGCAGAAATTGGTTCAAATTCAAGGAGAGTAGGTCTAGATTAGATTTTAGGAAAATATTTTTTACTGTCAGGGTGGTGAGGCACTGGAACGAGTTGTCAAGAAAAGTGATGGATGCTCCCTCCCTGGAGGTGTTCAAGGCCAGGCTGGATGGGGCGCTGAGCAACCTGGTCTGGTGGAAGGTGTTCCTGCCCACAGCAGGGGAGCTGGAAGTGGATCGTCTTTAAGGCCCCCTCTAACCCAAACCATTCTATGATTCTATGATTCTGTGAACTAACAAAGCACAAAGAGAGGTGGCACTATGGGATATGTCCATATTCATATTCAGGGCACATTGACAAGAATATAGTTTAGAAGATTAAGAACATGTGAGCTCAGAAACCTCTTACATACAACACAACTTTTTTGACCTGAGCATCAAAATGAGTTTTTAAAATAAGCAGATAAAATTGCCATTAATAAATAGCCAAGCCATGCAATATTAACTTTTGAGTCTTACAGAGACTCAGAAATTAAATTTCTGAAAGGTAGTAGAAAATTTAATAGTTTTGAAAGACACTTCACAGACATAAATGCAAATAATTTAAAAAGTGCTTCTAGGGACATTCACAGCTAAGGAACAACACGTCTGACTTTCATGCTGAAAAACAAAGCATAAAAAGAAATAAAATTAATAGAGAATATATTGCACATGAGCAGGTCAGTATAAATAAATAAAATCTTGTGTCTCACAGAGTCACCAGAACTCTTTCAAGGACCACTTAGCATATGGATAAAACATGAGGAGAGAATGCTATCACAAGCTGAACAGGAATCAATTTTTCATTGGTGCATTGTGACAAATATAATGGCAAACCTGAGTAACAGCTGTGAGAGCAACATAACTCTGATTTCCTTAGCATTAGCTGCATCTCAATATTATATGTAGTTTTGTTGTAATGCACTCTGAAGGGAAAAAAATAATCAAACAAGCTGCTTGGACAGATTCATCAGGAAAGAAAATATCTTAGAGGTATGAACAATAATGATTGAAAAAAATCTGACCTTGCATAGTCAAGACATGACAGAGGTTAGAAAAACTAGCAATTCCTACAACCAAAGAGATCATGTAGAAACAGCTAATAAGTGTTATTTCATTGTCCACGTCCAGGGCTAGTAGGATAAGTAATCATGTGTTTAAGTTTGAGCAAGGGCTAGACAAGGTAACTAAACTCCAAATTCAATTCCCCAGAACATGATACTTTTTCACTAAATAGAAAGCACTGGATGGATACCTACCTGGAATGTCATCACATAGAAGAGAGGGAAGGATTACAGGGCTTAGAATACACTTCCTAGATTAATTTTCTACGATTCAATAATTATATCCACACATTTCAAGTTCTGTTTCAGGAATTTTAATCTAAGCACTTAACCTCAATAATTGCAGTAGTTTGGTTGTGACTTCAAATCTTATATTTCCAACAAAATGTCTCTGTTTTCCCACCAGAAAAGCACAGGTCCAGTGTTTGTTGACAGCTTCTAGAGTATTCTTCAAAGATTAGTTTGGATTAACTTTATCCCAAACCATCATCAAAGTGTTGATTAATATCATGTCTGGTCTCAGTCAGGAGCTGGTAATGAATGACAGGCATTTTTTTCCAACTGCAACCTTGAATTAGGCATGCTTTTCAAATTGTAGGTTGGATTCAAATTTAAGGCTTTTTATGTGGAGATGTTTTACATTGGAATGTACACATTTAGTAAGCAAATGGGGAAGAGAACTTTACTACTAAAAGAATTCAAGATAAGTAAACAGGCAATTGTAGTACAGGTGGCTTTTCATTTCCAAAGAACCCAAAAAAGCCCCGAGCACCACTGTAATTTAATAAGAAAAATGTAAAAAATATCTCTGTGCACTTACAGGTAAACAAGCTTTGGGGAAAGAAAATTATTTTGGAAAGAAAGTCTTGTGGAATCCAAAAATATTATGGGTTTGAGGAGTTCCTAAGAGAAGATTTACACTAACAAATCCAAAACAAACAAGCAAAGTTCAGTGTGTCTTAGAAAGAACATAATATTGTCCAGAAATAAGCCCTCAAAAAGTAATTATGCTCTTAAATAGACACCTGTCTTGAATGAGTCTTCAGTTAAATACTAGCAGCAGAAAAATCTTATGTTAGCATAATTCAATAGTGTTCACATTACCCCTCCTTTACAAGGGTTTATAGCATTGCTGTATATTTAAATGCATAAATAGTTTTTATTTGCATTTTACCATAATCTAGTTCAGATTGTGGACATTAAAATAGAGTTAACAGAAAGCAATTTTAAATCAACAGATGTGGTGATCCTTGAAATTGAATTTTTCTCAAGTTCATAGCTTCCCTAAATATTGATACAAGAAATTCGAAAGGTAAAAATTCTATTCTTTAAGCTGCATGGATAAGAGGCTACATCAGGAGACTGAGAAAGAAAGAAGTATTTCTCAGTAGAAACTGTGTGTCACTATAGCAAACAGGACAACTAAAACCTGACAGTCCCAAAGGAATTGCTCAAAAGTGCTGCAGCCAAGGTATTTTTCTGTTCCTACTGCCAGATTATTTGAATCTTAGTCTATTAAACAAGCATGAATAAGTGTTCTGAAGGTACTGTCAAGGAGAGATACTCACTTTACTGAGCATACAAGAGAAAGAGGAAGGTTTGTTTCCATAGGATAAGATAGAACAGGGAATTTGCAAAATAAAAAATCCTCTGCATGGCTAAGGAATGCTTTACCCAAGAGAATAGTCACAGCTAGAGCTGTAGCCACACAGAGAGAATAAACTGGTCGCTTTTGATGACAGCTAAACAAGACACAATATGTCTGTTGAGAACAGAGACATTGAAAATAGGACTGTGAGGGAGAATAAATCACTAGAATAGACAAAAGATTTCATAGTCCAGGAATACGTCATGAGGAAGGGGGAGTGTTATTAAGACAATATAATTGGAAGAATTGGCTGGGGAAAAGAAAAAAATTATCTTAGAGTAAGAGTGGGGGGACTCTCATTAGTGGGAATTACTACTTATTTGCAAGCACACTGACTGAAAAGATGACCTCTCTTCCATAATAAATGCTGAATGGCTAAAACCAGAAAAGCTGGGGATAACAGCACAGATAGAGCTGCTACTGCCAGCAAGCCAAGAATATCTAGGGACTACACTCCTACAGCCACTGACACAAATTCTGGAAGGTCAGAGTAGTTATGGTGTGGAGATCAAAGACTATAGTGCAGACCTGAGGAGGGAGGTGATGCACCAGCACACACCACAAGATTTTATGTGTCACAAAAGAAAGTCTAGGTAGACCTTGTCTTAATGGGCCATAGCAGGCATAAAATAGAAATGGCTCATGGAAAGGGGGCAGAGTGATATACACAGAGGTACTACAAAGATGAGGGGATTAGTCAGAGGCAGACCTGTAGATTCTTAGACACACTATACTTTTACAGATATCACATTATGATACTCATTTTAAAAGTTCTTTTTCATGCTAACAGACATGGTAAAGTAAACACTGCTGCAGCTTCTATAACCAGACTCAAAATCTGAAAAGAATATTTGCTTCCAGGAAAGCAAATATTTATACTCTCTCAGATAGTCCAGCAGGCATTTGATGGTTTCCATCTTATAAGTTGCCCCTATGGATCAAGCTAGATGGAGAAAAATACTCTGCCTCTAAACCTGGCAAGCAATTTTGCCATCTAACATGTTAAATCAAGTTCCTTGCCTTTCCAGATAACAATGAAAAAAACAGTTTTTATAACCTATTAAATAATTATAAAATGATGACATTTGTCTGCTATTTTACCCAGAAATAAATTATTTAATAGACATTTTTGCTAAAAGTGCTTAAGGCTAAACTGAAATATATGCAAGGAAAAAGATTACAATGGGATCATAGTATTACCACATTTGCTCCTGGCTGCTGAGAGGTCCTTAAGGAATGTCTGTGTTTCATGTGTTTGTACACCCATACAGAGAGATAAAACATAAATCTTCAGATCTCAATGGATACTTTTTGTGAAGCAGAACTAGATTAAATGGGGAACTTCAAATATTCAGAGTGATATGTGGTGATTTCAAATGCACATAACATTTGACATAATAATATATGACCAAAGGCTAAAGGGCCTGGAAAATGTGGTAGAGACAGAATTATTTCAAGAATTCTTTTGAAGTGGAGGTCTTGGTGCTACCCTTAATCCTTGAAAACTCCTTTAAGATGCAAACTTATTGGGAGAGAAGCCTTTGAGGAAACGAAGAGGTTAATGAATCTACATACAATGACAGGAAGTGACACATTCAGGCTGTTCCACAAGCAATGTACAATAATAATTTGAAAGTCTATTACAGATGTAAAGAGGTTATAAACCTCTTTACAGGTTTGTAGGAAAGAAGAGACATCCTGAGCCCACCTCTGTCAGATACTCACCAACAATGAAAAGACACTCTTTTAAGAACATAATTCTGCTTTGGGATGTGTCTCTTCCAACAAGGGCACATTTTACATAATCAGTAGAAAAATGTTTCTAATAAAATTGCAGGCTATGATGAAGATACCATCAGACAAAGTTGCAGCCAGTAATATGAAATCAGGGATTTTAGACAGTATAAATATGGACTAAGGCAAAAAATAAGGAGTTCTCGAGACATAGTAAGAATATTTTGAAAGTTATTTTTCTATATGACTTGGCAATGGCTGAGCAGAATGGCAACTTTTCATCTATTTTCTTTTTTCAAGACAAATAATCTGCTGATAACTTTGAACTGATTCACCTGTATCAACTGTACTTTCATTTGGCTTGATAATTTTATATGGTCAGACTCTGTTCAAAATGTTCAAATCTGCATTCACTATAGACAATTTGTGAGATCAAGATATCATCTCCTTTTCTGTCCAGTGCTGAATTAACATTTCTGTATCCAGCTAGAGAGATACCATGATTGGCTTGGCAGCAGCCATTTACAGAAGCAGCTACAAAGAATACACAGAGCTGGATGGAGTCTTTGAAAAACTAAGACCTGGTTGTTAGAAGAACATCTGATGCATTCAGAGTTAATGACTTGGGCCACCAGAACAAACACCTTTCTAGTCCCCAGGCAAAAGGCACAGTGGGCTGGGAAAAAATATGAAAGGTGAAAATCAATGGCTAATAACATTCTTTGGACTGTGAAACCATGCTGAGGAGTGTGAATATTGGAGGCATGACATAGGAACCTACTCTTGTTGCTAATTGCCTTTTTAGAACTTTATTGCAAAGATAATTTTAGTCAAAATAAAGATGAAATTCACCTTACTTAACTGTAGGAACAAAAAAAGCTGTAAAAGTAGGACACCGAAGTAAGGTCAGAATCAAAAGATGTTGTTGTGGGATTGATTTTTTCTTTTTTTAAAAGTATTTCTTAGATATTTCTGTGGACTGATGTAAATTAAAAGTTTCAGCATTCCATTTCATTTAAGATACATCAAAGTGCTGAAATTCATATATGTCCTTTGAGACCAGAATTTACTTTTTCTCCACATTTCTAGGCTTCCCTTCAGTGGAATGAGTTCTGATTCAAAAGGAAATCAGTATTGTATTCTCTTCTGAAAATTGTTTGGGTTTTTTAATTCATTTGATTTTATCACCAGTGGCATAACTGACTATATTGGCATTTTGACATCTTTTAAAATTAGAAACAAGCAAAAGTATACAATTAACATAACTTTTTTTTTTCCAAATTTAAAATTGTGCAAAGAGGTTTGAAAACCTATCTGATTACCAAATACTCCACAGCAAAAAAACCCAAAAAAACCAACAAAACAAAACACACAGAATGTATACCTTTAATATTTTTTGTTATTTTAATACTAAAGTCTGATATTTGGTGTCTTGATTCATAGATTTTTAATTTATAGGCTTGGTAATGCCTCACTAAATCAGCCCATTTCATCCCAGATCAACATGCTCCAAGGCTACTAATGTGCTGCAGCAAATATAAACTGCAATTTAGTTCCTAAGAAAACCCAAGAATTTAACATAGTTGTTAACACAGTTTCTTTAGAAGTGCTGTTAATTTGAAGTTTAACTGAATTAGAAAGCACAAAAGTACCCATATTCTGAAGTGCAGAAAATGGGCTTGCATTCAATGCAAGCAACATTGTTATTAAACAATATGCTATAATAAACAGGCTTAGAGTAACATCTTGAACCAAACCTCTGTTGAAAGGCCCCTCAACACACAGGTTAATTAAAATCTACATTTAAATCTTACCATTTAGGACATATCTGTTTAGCTTAACATATGCCAAATTATAGGCCATGAAATTTCTTTGCAAAGACATCTTTTTAAATGCAAAGAAGCTTTCACAAATGCCACCATTTGTTAATGTTTTAACAGAAGAACAAAGTGATGCACTGGGTGAATTGCATCCTCTTATTCTCCTCTTATTCTTCTTATCCTTTCTGCTTTTCAAATTTTCAGACTCTGTCCCTAAGTGAGGCTTATGTAATCACCCTGATTTTTCTAATATGTGGCATTGCTGTAAACTCTATATGTAATTTGTTTGATTTTCTTGCTCTTTTATCACAGCAAAACCCTGTTATTCCCTACTCAGCTGGTCTAGTGTAATTCCTTGGACAATTTTCTTGCAGCATCACTTAACCATTTTTGATTGCTTTACACAGAGCACAAACATTTTATGTTCTGTGTCTGTCTGTTAGATTGCCACACCTGTTTTTATTTTGTTTCATTTTGTTTTATTTGCCTGGTTTTAATGTTTTTTAGTTGTTTTTAAGGAAGCAATCAAATAAGAGGTATCACAAAGAGCCAGATTGCTTTAAAATGTGTGAAAATTGATGGAGAGGTAGGTTAAAAAGACTCTGTAAATGTCTATGCTCAGGGAGAGAACTCAACCAGTTGGTCTGCCCGTGGCCATGTACTGGCTTGTCACTACATCACCTCATCACTATTTTCTCTCAGTCACTGATGGCAGCTTTTCCCTATTAACCAGCCAGACTCATATTTAAATGGTGGAAAATAACATGGACAGAGCTAGGAGAGCTGTTTAGGCACAACAGAGATATTACACTAGTGGTGGCATTGAACTAAATGTAAGGACAGAGTGGAAGTGGACATGAGAAAGAGGGGACAGAAGAGTGGAGAAGGAGATGGGGCATAGAAATGGGATTAAGAGCTACAGATACAGACTTCTAGTACTTCTCTGTACTTGGAACACTACATCTTCTACCTATAAACAGTGTAAACACTAAGCATAAGGGAAACCATGGAAGTATCAAGAGGGAAATTTCCTAATAAACAGAATTTTTCATTAAAAACACAACAGCTGAAATAGCTAACATTTAGACTCAGAAAAATGGTTGAGGAATACTTAAGACTAAGCAAAGCTTTAGCAAATGAACAGCAAAAAAATCTTTGCCAGATAAATTGACAGAGTTATCTAATGCTATTTACAGCCATATTTGGATGAATGGGAAGGGCACAGAAGTGTGACTGGAATTCATTCTTCCACTAGCTAAAAACAGATTTCTGCCAGCTTGAATGAACTATTTTTGTATCATATCTGGGATGGAAAAATAAGTGACATTCAAGAATAAAAGAGACAATACATACATAGGACATGCAGCCGAGCAATGATCAGAGGCAAAGAATCATATTCAGGAGTTTGTTTTTGCTACATTAAAAGCCTGTTCTGAAAACAAGTTCAAATTGTTTCATTTGATCATTTGAGGAATGTAAGCAACACCAGTAGGTTTTTCAATCAAATTATAAGGGCTTATTTTCTCGCTAGCATTTTTTTTCAAAATTCAATATATGGATATTTACAGCTGAAGCACAGATATGCCTTCAGTTATATTAGCTCTAACAAAACAGTTATTATAGAGGTTTATTCATTTCAGCACTATCTATTCAGTGATGTTTTATTTAACAGCAGAAACTCTGAGAATGTGTAGCAATAATGAAATCATGATATTTTCTTTTGAGACTGGGTTTTCCTCCTTTAAGAGAGGAAGATTTTATTTTTGTAAAGGCAAGTTGATTTAACTATGTGATAACCTTTAATTAAATTAAAATAAAGACTATCATCCTATTATAAATTTACAAATGCATCAAGTAGACACATTACTCTGTAAGAAAGACAAGATATAATTAGATGTTCACCAAACAAGAAAGATGTAACAGAAAGACTGCCTTTCAGAAAACAAGAAAATAAGAAATCAGGACATTTTGGGAAAGCTGCTAAGGATTCTATTTAAGTAACAGAAGTATGGAAGATGATTCACAGAAGAGACTAAAGATATCTCCTGATATTCTCTTAATATCTGTCTAGTAATGCATTTAACTTTAAGCCAGATTTCTGATCCTGATCTCTTTAGATGGGCAAGCAATCAACACGTAACATAAAAACACATAAATGTATGCTTCTGAGAGAATAATTGAGTGATCTGGAATATAGATCCACTTCAGATTAAGCAACAATTCTCTGCATTTTCAACTTAGAGAGCAATATCTCAATATGAGACTTAATTAATCAATTACTTTAAATGTTGGTAAAGTTAAAGAATCAGAATCTGTTCAGAAAAGAAAAAAAAGCTGGAGCACGAGAATAAGACTTGAGGAAATCTTATAAGAAATGTAATCTCATTAGAGAAGCCAACCACCACAGTGAGAAGGATAGTGTCTTCTAAAGTGGAATTGACAGCTTGAAAAGACTTCTCAGAAACAGATTTCTATTATTTAAATTAAGGTTGCAGAATCACTGCAGAAACTATTACTTACTTTGTCATGGGTTCCCACAATACATTCTCCTTCAGAAGGCTTTGTTTAGACTAAGTAATAAACCTTAAATTTTAGAGCAGTAGAAGTAGAAAACAAATAAAAAAACAACTTTTTTTAACCACACTTTTGTGTTTTTAAACTCTTTAAGCAACTTCATAGGTATTCCTACAGCTACATTTATTTACAAAAATAAATTCTTTGTAATCTTCCATAGATTTTCTTACAATCATGCAGGTACTAGTCTCTAGAGTACAGAGGATGTACAGTGGCTTTATTAAAACATTTTTAACACATACACTATGTGACCTAGCCTGTAGCTCAGTATTGCAGTATTTTTATTGCTAGAAGTGGGCCACAGGATTTGCACAGAGTTTACGAGGCCTCAGGACTATGGCTTGTCAAACTTGCTTCGTGTGACTTCTTCATCTGCCTGGAACTTTGTTTTGACCTAGTTAAGCTGTAACAGTCTTTTTCTCTCATAAGTGGGTAACCATGTTTAATTTGTTTTAATATGGCTTGTCTTCCTCTGGTATAACCAGTTTCATATATAGTTGTAAAAAGCAGTTTTTCTATATAAAATGAGATATTTGTGAGCCTATTGTAATGAAGCAATGTAGAGAATCACAGGGCTGGTATGTTGGCAGAGTCCTTGAGAAGAGGAAGCAAAAGAAGAAGTATAGAGGAATAGTGGTGTGGGACAAGAGCTGAGTCACAGCCTGGCACCAGACACCCCATGGCAATGAACAACTCATCAAAAGTCAGTCAAAGAAATGCAGACCTGAACAAAATTGGGGTTTGGGGGTATGACAAGTGCAAATTATTACATCTTATGTAGTGAAATTGAATGTATTGTGGACTTGCACAGCAATAAGGAAGAAGCTATGTGTGAAAGACCATTAAAAAAAGAAACAAATATTACCTCAGCAGATCCTAAGGTGAAGAAGGAACCTACAATTTCATCATAGTCTTCCCTGCAAAATAGTTTGGGGGCTGGTGATTTCTACACGGTACCATAACATGTAGGTGGATATCAAAGAGGAGTGAAAGCTTCAACAAAACCATTAGCAGCTAAGAAATGTGTGATACACTTCTAAATGTATTGTTATTGAGGGTTGTTTTGAATTTTTTTATTTTGGTTTGGTTTGGGGCTTTTTTAGTAATGGTGGTATCCTTTCTTTATGCTCTTTATTTTCTTAATATTCTGTCATTCTTAGATGTTCGTTGGCTTTCTGATTTGACTTTTCAGTTATACTAATAATGAAGTCCTGGCTTTATGTACAATCATTATTTACTTCGTTACCTACAATGTTTTTAAGCAGAAGTGTGGACATCGTGATGATATAATTCCATTATATTTTGTATATTGTTACTGAGTTCCTATGGAGTCCATATATTAAGAAAACTCTCAAAATGTTAAAGCGGGTCCTTTTGTTCTATTAAATGGCTCTATGCAAGTTTTTCAGCAGAGCTGCATATTGTGAAATAAGAAAAATGCCTAGATTTTACCCAGTGCTTATCTCCAGGTTAGTAAAGGATATCATTTTCCCAGTTTTAAGGAAGAATCAACAAGTATCCAGGCTCAGGATCACTAACATTTTGGTGTCAGAATTTGTCTTTTCAATGTACTAGATGACACTGAAGATTAGAAATTTATATGTGGATCTACAGAAGAAATCATAACTGACCTAGATGGTCTTCTATTTAAATTATTCAAATCTGACAATGCTTTTTGGCTAAGAAAAATATGCTTCAGGATTCACTCCAAAATGTGAAACTCTTAGAATAATTCCCTTTGAAGAAGACTGTAACAGGATCTACAGATTATTCCAGTCCTTTCAAATTCCCATGCAATTTACATTTTGTTAATCTTTTCTACAGAGATGCATCCAAGTATTCTTTAAAGATGTGGATATTAATAAAAATATTAATATAAATTCTTATATAATATGCAAAACTAGAGCCTTTAGCATAAACTTTGAATTTGCCATCAGTTACAAAAGCCTTTGCTTTTGTCAGTTTAATTTATGGTTCTAACACTTTTTCAGGAATGCAGCATGTGTAGCTGGTGGAAGGGAAGAGGAAACTGGAAAATCTGGATCTGAAGCTCAGGGAGCAGATCCCAGTCCCCTCTTGGCCCTTCCTGCTGCTCAACAGGCACTAGAGGTGATTGAGCAGAGAGCCATTTGCTGATGCTCTGTTAGACGGGATGCTGCAGAAGCACAGGGCAGGCAGAGTGATGCTGAGGAGAGGTGACAGCCGTGATGATCATCCATCACTCCACTGGCATCCTCCCCTTCGCAGCACCTGCTGAGGGCTCTCAGGCAGCTGTGCTGGGGACACTGCCTGGCAAACTCCTTGTGGGTCACCATCAGAGGGCTGAAAGGATCTGTCATAATTTGCCTCTTTCTTCCCTCTTGTCCTGCTGCCCTGAGAAAAACCTGCACATGGAAAAATGGCATATGCTTCACATGATTGGCTCCAGCCAGGGTAGTCAAGCAGGAAAAACAAAAGGAAAAAACCTGCAAGCAAATCCAACAGAGCATTACCAAAGGAAGCAGTTGAAACACCAGAGTATTTAGCATGGCTAAAAACCTTTCTGAAGGATGGCTTCTGAAACACGATTTTTGAATAATTACGAGAAATATGCTGATCAAAACGTTTTGAAGGTCATAGTGTTCATTAGAAAACAGATCTGCATTTGGCAGCAAGAAGTAAATTCTAACTTGAGGAAATTCATGTTATTTCAGGCATATCATACACTGCACTAAACAAATGCTGTTAGTGTTTTACTTATAACTTCATTATTTCCTATGATTATTTCACTTATCCTTCATCAGCTGTCTAAATCTAAATTCAAATGAGTACATGTCATCTTTTAGAATTAATGTGAAGAAAGTATTCATCTGACAGTGAATTTCTTTACTGCTTCAAATTATCAGTCTTTCAAACACTGTTAAATTTTTTCTCTCAATCCAACTATTTGCTGGATTTTTAGGGCTTGAAGAAATGTTTTTCCAAACAATTTATCTTCTATAGCAAGGTGGAGGAATGTGTACTGCGATACTTTGTTTTGACCTATAAGCATGCAGCTTCCCAAATTCACTGCAACACAGCAGACACTAGTTTCTTTGGGGAAGAAAATGGAAAAAGAAAATTCAAATTTTGAATAGAAAATGTATGAAACAAAGAATTTTTCTCAATCCAGGCAAAGATTTTTTAATGGTGTACTAATTTAGTAATTTAAAATAAGAAGCAACCCTAAATGAATCCCACAATTAGAGAAAAAATAGAAGCAATATTTACAACGTTATATTTACCACAGTTGTTTGGTACTCTAGGTCTGAACAGAACTCTTATATTTTGTCCTGTATTTTTTTAAAAAATATTTTTATTAGCAGGATTTCTGTCTTTCAAATCTATCTCTCTCTCTCCACCCCTGCTCCAAATACTAAAAGAAGCTTTGATGTTCAGAGTAGTCCGTTAGTGGAACTTCCTAAACTAGAAAGAACTTCACTACTTATATCAATCCATTTCCTATTACTCCAAAGTAAAACACTAAAAGAACATTACCCACCAAATTTCTAACTTTGCCTGTAAGAGAAAACACTGGCTGTTTGGCTCATCTCAGAAAGATCTTTTTCAAAGAGTTAGATTAATGACTTGAGGAGGATGAGTGGTAATGAATGCTGCCCACTTGGGCTGCTACACACAAATGCTTTTGCTCATGTATAAGGTAAGTGTTCTTTTGGGGCATTCCAAAAAATCCTGTATGAAAAATCAGGTTCTTATGAAGCAGAAGGTGAAGAGTGATTTAAAAGTGAGGGAAGGAAATATAGACCACAGAGAAAAATAATTACAAAGAAAGCTCTCAGTAAGGCTAATGACGTAGAAATATCTGAATTTATCCCTTATTGTCCATACTGGGTTTCAGTTTCATACAGCCTTCTCTCACTTTCTCCTCTGTCTACACTTTATTTCATGACCAAACAGAACAGTCCTGCTATAAACTGATTCCTCGGATGTGCTTTGAGCATTCCCAAGTGTATTCCAAAAGGTGCACACTATCTGCTTCCAGGAGCTGGGATAATCTTCTCTGTAAATTTCAAGTTTTAATGCATAGGCTGTCAAAGCAGATAAATTATTGAAAACATGCTCTTAACTAATACTGACATTACTGACTTAAAAAAAAAAAAATCATGCTATTCTACCTCTTTACTCCCTTGAACAATCTAACATGGATATGAATTGATGCATAAATCCAGAGCAAAAGATCCACTATGGACTCAACATCCATATTTATAATACAGATATACATACCATATGTCCATATATTTGTATATTTGAATATTTGAATGTATGTAAACATAAAAAAAATTATAAATACGGCATGACTGTGAATATGTTTATGTGTGTGTGTGTCTTATGTGTGTGTAAAATGGTGAGAAACTAAGAGTGCAGTGGACAGGTACAGAGTAAATTACTACTAGAGCAGCCCAAAGATGCAGGCAATCAGAAATGAGCTTTGTTTTTCTTGTTTTAATCTTAAATGTAAACCCTAATAAATCAGATAATCATGTGAGGCATCAAGCAGCAACCTGCCCTCTAAGGTAATCATGATAGAGAAGGTTGATGTGGCATAGAAGAAATGAGTCAAAAAGCAACAGAAATTGTGAGATTGGTGCCTCTGGATTTTTTATAGCCTGGATATAAACTGAATTGATATCACAGTAGAAGATCATGACTTCATGACAAATGGTTCACTGTATTGGTAGGATTTCTCTGTGACAAATAAGCAATAGTACAAAATGTTTAGTTTCAGGCATTATGAAAAAAACTAATTTGACAAGAAATAAGGGAGAAAAGTAATAGACATCTAAACTGAAAATAGTGTCTGGTCTGATGGCTAACACAATGATCACATCTGCTGTGGACTGGAATCTTGCCTGCACGGACCTCACTAATATTTACATTGGTAAAAGGAGAGTCATCAAAAATGTGACCATTCAAACCTGCCTTGATGCACACTCTTTGAACAGTGTGGTGTAGCTGGCACTTCAGAACTTACAGGAAAGAGTAATTAAACACCCACAAAACAAAGTAAAACCCAGATCCTTCCTTGCTCTTATGGGCATGAGTTTTGCCTTTTGACACGAGCCCTCCAAGTGAAGACACCTCAGTAGGGTCCTGGACAAAGCAAATGTCCTGTTTAATGATGCAGAACACCTGGATCTGCTGCATCCCTTATAATATGATTTAGCTCTACTTCTGCCAGCTTCTGTAGTCATCAAAGAAATGGCGTGACTGCATGTATTTTCTTTCTGTTCTGGCCACCTCGTTTCTTGAGGGAGATCTCTGTGAAGTAGCTGTATTTCCTCCTTGATCACTATGGAAAGGAATCTGATACTTGAGTAAGGAAGAAGAAACCTTTGTTCCCTTCTCTTTGTGCAGCTGCTAATAATCATCTGTAAAACTGAACCTATGAACCTACAGTTCCTATAACCACAAACCTGAGTTTCTAGCTCAAGTTCTCAGCATGATTATTGCAATTAAATGTTGAAAAGTAATTAATTCAACTGAAAATTGATATCAAAATTCCATAAGATAATTTTTCTTAACAGTATTTTTAAATTTTGTCTTCTGTTAGAAAGAAAACAGCAGTCTAACCACTGCTGTAATTACAGCAGAAAATAGTTTAAATTTGCTCTACTTCAAATTTGCTCAATTTTTGTAAAGTTAAATTACAAAAGGGAAAAGTTAAATTACAAAATCAGAAAGCTCTATGCACATACTTATTTCCCATGAAAGCAAGTATTGCACACAAAGTAGTCTACTTATCAAACTCTTCATAGCCAAGGAAATAAATCAGTGCATGCCAAGACTTCAAATAAACATCATGACCAATTTTTAAAAAAACAACAAAAAACACTTGCTTCGAAACTAACCTCCAACGAAGATGTAAGTAAAAAGCTGTCTGAACAAATTTCTTGTGAACTGGAAATGGAATATATGCTCCTAGGGATGGGAAATATGAAAAGCTTCAATACTTTTATGAGCCCCTTTTTTAATTGTCTAAAGCACTTAACTGCATACTATTAAAATAACTACAGTACTATGGAGTATCTCCCCTTACTGAGGTTTCTACTTGTCTGTTTTTCTAAATCATCTATTCTTGATAACTCATACGTGCTTCTTGTCAGGTGCAGTGTTTTCTTGAAAATCAAATATTGTGTATGCCTTGCTCCTGCAGTCCTCACAAACACATGCTAATGTCCTGCTTGAATAAATGTCATTGCTCACATCAGCATATACTGCAGAACTTGACTTCACATCAACTCTAGAATTTTCTTAACAGGTTTCCTAAATGGGGAGAAATTCCTAGCATTTTCATTGTAAGTCAGAGAGCAATGAATTATGCATTGGCTCCTGACCTGTGAATGCCCAAAGCAGCTTGTGGAAATATATGAGGTCAGGATTATAAGACGGTCATTTAAATTGTTTGACTTTCTAGTCAAACCAACACTCTCCCTTTTTTCTTCTCTTTTTTTTCTTTCTTAATATTCATGCATGCATTTTTCAGTCACAATTTAGCCAAAATATGATATTGTAAGAAAAAATATGTGTTTATGTGAATAAAGAACATTCTTGTTATGCTCACTGGACCGTTTGTGGCTTTAAATGCCCTTATGGCTTTATATTGGCCAATGCTGCTCAGCACATACTTATCTCCCCACTCATTTTCTGCACAGTCTTTTTCACAACTTTCACAGCTTTTCATAAGAGAGACCTAGGCCTTCTGCCTCATTCAGTTGATGTATTTCATTTGGGGATACTTAGTGTGACATATGTGTCGTAATGCATGTTTTTAATAATCCTTCTGTTTTATATTATTGTGATTTATATTTGAAATCAATGGAGTCAGGATTTCACCATAAATATGTGCTAATTTTTTTTTTAGGAATGAAAGTTATTGCTAAAAAATTCACCAAATCTTTCTCTGTGTAATGGAAATATTTTAGTAATTTTTTAATTTCAGCCGTTGAATATTGATGTTGACAGTGGCATTTCAAGTATAATCAAAATATTTGTTACATACTTTAATTGTGGAATGCAGTTTCTCTATGTGGTACTGTAACTCTTCTTCAATGGAAAAACTCTTTTTAAAGCAGAATATTAAAAATTTTGACTGAACAATAATGAAAACTATTCCTCCATGTGCTTTCTTTGAGAGATCTTTGTAGCTAAATCCTCTCCACAAGAAATTTATGCACAATTGTACATGTATAAACAAGTCCAGATAACTGAGATTAGAAGTATTAAAAATAAAGTCTTATCTTTTCTACAATAAATAATTTTGTGTTATTAAAAGATTACCTGATGAAGTCAGTGGTTGTTGACTCTTTTTTTTAACAGCAAATATTGTCAATTGGAAATGATGATGCCCTCATTGTCAGAAATGCATAACTGATGGCAGGCATTTGGCATTTTCATTATCTCCTGTGCTAAGTAGGTTTAGCTGCCAGGGTCTAATGTGCTCCAGCAGAAACATCAAATGAGGGGAGGCAGGACTTTACAGGGAAAAAGAGGCAGGACTAAGTGTGGATGTATTGCACACCAACCCTTGGTTTTACATGATACTCGGGGTTAAGAAAGTGACAAAGATAATTTGTTGAGGAACTGTGACACTCAGCAATATTCAATTTCTAAGCTTTGAAATAACATAGCTTGCAACATTGAGCATTTCACTTTCTGTTAAAGCAAAAAATTAGTTCTTGTATATGGAAGTAGAAGAGGGGTAATTTCCATTTCTAAGTAGCTAAGCCATCTCTTTATATATAGTATATATTACCATATATGCTATGTATGAGATTTGCTTTATACAAAAATTTATTAAGGCTTATGTATGAATGCTGTGCATTCTGAAAATTCAAGAACAATTTTGAAGGGAGAATTGGAAAAAGATCATATTTCATGTCAAGGAAACAGATTAAATATATAATAATAATTAAAAAACAGTTTCATGATTGTCATGGATGAATGTCAAACACATTTATCAAATGGCTATGCATATAATGAGTCACAGCTTCCACATATATATTTTTTATAGGCATGTAGCTCCTGAAGTGTACCTATTAATTGCAAACACTGGAGTACAGTTTGTTCTCGTTTTACATTGCTTTTCTGTATGCATATTAGAAAGAGATAACTTTTTAAAGATAAGCTTAAATCTGAGAAACTGAGGTAAAAAATTATTTAACTCTTTGAGAGAGAGAAGATATTTGTCTTTTAGAAAATGAAGAGAGGATGGAACAGACAGAAGTTTCAGTAGAACATCTGAAAATATCTCCATGAATGAAAGTACAAAAGATTGCTATTTTTTGTCCCTTTCAGATACCCACATCCTTATTTTAATTAACTTGCTCATATAAATACAGCAAGATTGTTGTATTTTTTTAAATAACTCTTTACTGAATATGTCAACAAGATAATATATAGTGTATAGTGAGGTTTTGAAGTTAACAATGCGTGCAACATGGCAGATTGCAGAAAACAGATAACGCAGACTTCAAACCATCTATTTTTCCATGTTAAAGATAGAAAGTATACCAAACACAGAACAGAATCAAGTGTGCATATCTTAGCTAAAATCAATCTCATGAAAGATCATCTTCAGATATTTGGGATCAACTCATGATAAAAATTTGTTTAGTAGCTTATCTGTTTCTGAGAGGATCAGAATTCAGCTCTCACGAGGCACATTTCCACAGAGCCCCAGTGTAATAAAAGGTTGCCAAATCTCTTCTGTGCTAGTTTTCCATATGGACTACTAGCCAGCGTCCCTTTAAAGAGCAAAACATTCTCTGCTGTACAAAAGTTTAATGCCAAATGCTTCAATATTGCCTGTAGTATCATGTGGGATACAAAGTGCCCTGTTCAATAGAGTTCAGGGAAGGAGTAATCATCAGCTTCCTAGGATTATCTCTGTGTTTAGAAGAGAGCATCAGGCAGGATTTGATGAGGTTCAGAGCCAGCAACTTTTGGTTTTGGCACTCACTTCTGTTTTGTTTTTCCACTGAGCTGTAAAGACAAGTCATGTGTAAAACCATTATTCTCATGGTCTAAAGAAAAAAAAAAACTTTAATATCTCCATGTTAAATTTGAGGTGAAGAAATACTATAAATGTAGAATTCAATGGGAATTAACCACTTTACTGTCAAAAGCTGAGACTGAACTTTCACTCCAATGCCATTAATAAAGTGCCTTATGTAAACCCTTAAAACAATAATATCAATATGTATGAAGTTCTTTTGTTTGCAAAATTGAAATGAATGAATTTTTCAGAGGGAGAAACTTGCTCTCATGAAAAAAGGAAAATGATTCAGAGAAAAATATAGCTGAACTACTCTAGTAGCAATTTTCATATGCTATTTCATTTTTTCTGTTTTACATGATATTCACTGTAGTCCTTTATTGGCTTACAGGGAAAACTGCTAATATATTTTCAGTTCAAAATAGCTTATTCCCTAAATATTCTTATGAAGAAATTCAGTAATAATATTCCAATAAGAACCTGTTAACATGAAGTCCATGCATTAATCAGATGTTTGTTTCTGCCAGCAAGCCACATGCAAGGAACACTTGTTAAAATGTCAGAATCCATCAGAATCTTTGTAAATAAATATGTCTTTAGAAGGAACCCAAGCACTGGTAACAGCAGTGTCATGATACTTCTTTAACAGAATTTCAATGTTTATTTTATTCTACTCACCAGTCTTTCTGCACATCTGTGCCAACTATTAGCACTACACAATGGAAGACGGGTGAGATTTTGTCTGAAAAAAATAACTTGTCCCCAGATCCAATGAACTTGATCAAATCTGGACTTAAAAGTGAACATTTTGAGTGAGTTGTACATGCACATATTTGGCACTTTTGCTCTATAGCCTTTAGTTATTATATATGGTCAGATATTTGTCCTAAGTGAAGATCACACAATTTTTACAAAGCCCAAGGAAAAAGATACTAATCTTAAACTTTAAATTTCAAAAATATCATTGTCCATTTTTAACTCTGACTTTTCCCACATACTTTTACCTAGTGAAATTTGCTCACTAAATGCTTATCTAGGTGGGAACTGAAATGAAATCTCAGGTGTTTGTGTGACTGGCACTTTCAGAAATCCCTAATTCTATGGTAGGTTGAAATACATTGTCAAATATATTTTGGAGCTAAGGAGTAATTAATTTGGGAGAAACATTCTTCAAATGACACATATGACACTTCAGTTGCCTACAACTCCAAATTTTTTTAGATAATATTCCCTGCTCTATCCACAAATTTCAGTATAAGGCGCTTGCTATGCTTTTTTCAGAAGAGTCTTTATAGTAAAGAATCTTTTATCCCATACAAATTGATATATTTTTCTTCATACTGAAAGGAAGCATAAAGTATGTTATCTTTAATATCATTGCAATTTTTGATCAAGGTGAGTCATATTCAACATATATAAATATACATATATGTGTTTCATTGTTCAAGATCAAAATGAACAGTTTGTCAATGCCTTCTGCTTTCACCCTCTTTGATAAGTAACCAGATTTGCTGTCATCATGTTGGGCTTGTGGATCATTCACCTGCAGTACAGGCCAAACTCCCTGAATTAAGTCAATTGCTACAAATAAGGTGCCTATGGTACACTGATGTCCAGAACTGAAGATTCCTCCTGCATCAGTCATTGAAGTACAAAACACTAGAAGCATGTACTTTCCAAGGAGGCCTTTTGAAACCAAATGTGCAACCAGTTATTTCATTGAAATTAAATACTATGTCCACACCCAATGGGAATCACTGGCTCTGCTTAATGTCAGGCAAACTCCAGCATGCAACAGAAGCATCAGGAGCACAACTATTTGCTGCTTGTCTTTTGAGCTGTGGCACCTAAAATATGTTAAACAAAACAAAAAAACCAAAAAAAAAAACAAACAAACAAAAGCCACCAAAACCAAGAACCAAAGCTCTAAAGTATCATCCTTACTATCATCTTCAGTAAACAGATCACAGAAAAAACCCTCCACTTTGCATAGACATTCCTACCTAGAATTATGTCATTTGAAAACATGGTAAACTTTTAATCAGCAAAATTTTAGTGACTTAAATATTACAGTAGCCACACAGGTTGCTTTGAATACCTGCTATAGCTGGCAAAAATTGCAAATATATAGAATATAGAGTGGAATTTCAAAATGTGATTTTTAAAGTTGTTGGTGGGAGGATGTGGTTCCTTACAAAAATGGTTGTACTTTGCCATCATAACTGGGTTCATTTTGTCATTGCAGAAAATTAGTGTTATCATGTGATTTGAATTGCAAAAAATACATGCTTATATACTGCTGAGTTTCAAGAATGGGTTGAGTGAAATGAGAGATGGAAAGGATTAAAACCATCTCTTCCATCACAAGGAGCTTCATAAAGTGAAAAAATCTGAGCATTCAACTGTGAAAGTGCTTCAGCCTTTATTTCCAATCCACATGCAGCAACTTTCTGTCTATCCCTAAGTGATCACTGTAAAACTTTCTCTTTGGTTCACTACTACCTCAGGGAAGTTTTGTATCTATCTTTTTTTCTTTTTTTTTTTCCAATGTGATGTAGCTTTAGCTTGTCCCCAAACTCAGGAGAAAATTAGCTACATTAAAAAAGCAAACTGAACCCCCCCAAAAAATTAGATTCCACTACAGTTCTTGGCAGTCAATGACTTAGAAGAGTGGCTGA
The DNA here is from genome assembly GCF_001522545.3 of Parus major. Lineage (NCBI taxonomy): Eukaryota > Metazoa > Chordata > Aves > Passeriformes > Paridae > Parus > Parus major. Next base: position 43,516,623 of record NC_031774.1, on the reverse strand, counting down.
AACATTACATAATTTTGAGAGCTGCATTATGTTTTTAATACAAATGTGTTTTGCAATAATGCATGTAAAGCTCAAGGACTGAGAAGGTATTGCAGCTAAAGAATCTGAGGGTATAAAAAAGCAAATTTTAAACCCACCTGCTGCTTGTGAAGCAGAATCATTATGGGAAACTTGAAAATGCTTAAGGTAAAAGAAGGGTAATTCAGAGGGACACTGTGTACCTGTGTTCTCAAAATTCCCCAGTCAATCAAATGCTTAGCTAATGTCAGTCTCTGTATACTTTAATTGGGAAGGAAAAAAAGCAAAACAAACAAACAAACAAAACTCACCAAGATTTGTACATGATTTTCCCCACTGAACATATTTCAGTTCATTATAGCCCTGGGGATCTTTCCAGTACTAAATAATTTTTTAACAATATATTTCTTGCTTGCTTTCTCTTTTTGTTATTTTTTTTCCCACCTATTTCTCCGTAATGAAGATAACTCAGACCGTTAAGTGGAACAAAGCTTGAACTATACAAATTATTAGCAAAACCTTTCCATTGCCATTATATTTTGCAGCATGTTTTCAGCAATACGCACTTTTAGATTTCAAATTACATGAACGTGTACATGAATACTGCAGAGCTTGGAGCACTCAGAATTTCCCTGCTCTGGCTTTACCTGAACATGCTATGTCAACAATGCTGATCCATTAAGAGGTGCAACTTAATGACAGCCCTCTGTAACACACTATTACATGCCTTCACCTCCCACTGAAGAAGGGTCAGAGAATGCCTAAAGCTTTGAAATCCTAATAAAAAGCACGAACAGTTTCTAAGATAAAGTATCTAGCACTGTGGAAATTTTCGGAGCAACTTTTGCAAATAGGAATCAAGGTCACTTTGAGTTTGACACTGAGCTCTTTCCACGTTTCCTATTCCAAGTAGATTGAAAGGAAACTAATCAAACAAGAAAGTAGCTTTTTTGGCAGCGCTCCGAACTCCAGCGTTCAGTTGGAGGTGAGAGGTGCAGAACTAACAAAGAGGAACGGATGTGTTTCCAATTGTTTGAATCTCAACAGCAACTGCTGGGTTCAAGTCAGAAGAGTTGTGCCCATTTTATCTGAATTACTTTTGTCTGTTCCTAGTGACCCTGTTTTCATATGCACTTATTTGCCTGTATTCCAGGACACCTAGAAACTTAACATCCCTCAGACTGCTTCGACAGCAAAGTGGTTAATGTTTGAAGAATGAGTCATTCTTTCCTTTGCCATGACATTGGGTTCTTATTGTACAACCCTGTACAGTACTCAGCAATATTTTTTTAAAGATTTAAAAAGCAAAGAGTTACAAAACCATTTGCAATTAACTTGAAATAGAAAAGATAGCACTTTTTTTTTTAAATCCCATTATATAGTACACCGTATAAATTACAGAGTATTCAAATGCATAAATGCATCTGTGTAACATTTATCAAATGTAATTTTTTTTTCATTATCCTTGGGGGGCTTATTTTTTCTAGAGTTCTTTCTCCTTGTCCTAGAGACCCCCATGCTCCCTCACTATCACGTATGACAGTGCTCCAGGTCTGAGACGTTGCTGTTGCAGTATCGCATGTTGTTGGGGATGTGGCAGTCTGTGTAGTTAATGCCCCCGTTTGGGGTATAAATGGGCTGCAGTCTGAAATCTCCTTTAAGGAGCTGATCGTTATTTAAGGAGACAATCTGGAAGCTGGTTTCCGTCATCTCCAGGATGGAGTTGTCCTTCTTGGTCCCTGCCTCACAGTAGTCATCTTTCCGACGGCCCCGGTTATATTTCCACTTCTGGGAGGTGTAACGACCTTTTTTGTGCATGTGCCAGCAAAAAATGCTGAGCAAGACCACGAGGACAAATATCACTGCACCCCCAATCAACCCTGCCAGCAGAAATGGGGAGCCTAGGTTCTGAGAAGTTGTCTGCTCATGGCTGGAAGGGATGTTGCTGCCATTCAAAAAGGAAGCCTTGGTTGTGGCTTCTGAACAGACAGTGTCTTCTCCAGTTCGGTAGTTGTTGTAAGTATCCAGTGGAACCAAACAAATCCGGTAAGTGGACTTGGGCTCCAGATTTACCAGGCTTGATTGCTGCTTCTCACCGCTGATTATTCGTTCATGAACAATTCCTCCTACCAGACTATGGCCCATTTTAACCCACGTGAGTTTATACGCCATCACGGTAAAAAGGGACATCCAGTTGACTTGGATGCAAGTGTCATTCACAAAATGGATGGAGAGCTGAATCCATTCAGACAAAGGAGGCGTCACCCTTTCTCTGTCCTCCCTGTCAGGCACAGTGGGGAGTGTGGCTATGATGGGAGTGAGAGGGTTATATTTACTACTTGAGGAAGGAAATGATGAGCTGGGAACTAATGTAGTTGGCAGGGTTGTAGCTGGGACTGGGGTGATGATGAGTGGCAGACCAGGGGTGGTGGTGGGGCATGACAACATATTCATATTGAGCTCCCTGACTGCCATACCTCGGACCTGCTCTGGTCCCTGGCACATAAAACCCCGTACATTGATGGAAGAAGGGATAAATTTGAGCCATTCGGTGACCCACTTAATACTGCAGTCACATAACCAGGGATTATTCCTTACAGTGAGCTGTCTCAGGTTATGGAGATTATCAAATACTCCCTTTGCCAACATCCGAAGCTGATTGTTGGAAATATCAAGACGTTCCAGTTTGTGGAGGTTTGAAAAGGCTGTAAGTGGTATATGGGTTATCTGGTTGTCCTGCAAGTAGAGTCTTAGCAGATGTGTACCTGGAAGATCGGGAGGAGGGTAAGTCAGTGAATTCCGAACTATTGAGAACTCCTTGAGCTTGGAGAGGTGGCTAAAGGTGCCTTCAGCTATGCCTTTATTAGTAAGGAGGTTGCCATCCACAATCAGACGCTCCAGACTTGTAAGATTCTGGAAGGCCAGGTCTGAAATGACAGCAATTCGGTTTTCGTCTACACGAAGTTCTTGTAAGTCCAGCGGAAGGCCCACTGGCACACTGCTTAAGTGATTCTTGGACAAGAACAGAAGCTTGAGGCTGATGGCTTCCTGGAACGCCCCATCCTCAACGCCAACAGTGGAGATGGAGTTGTCATCCAGGTGCAGTTCTTCCAGCTTCAAAAGCTGAGCAAGAGCAGCACGTGAAATGGTCTGAATGTTGTTTTCCTGCAGGTGGAGAACCCTGACATTTTTGGGCAGGTTCATGGGGAATTCATCCAATTGATTGCCATACAGGTAGACTGTGTGCACAGACTGGACATTGTGCAACTCTGCAGGAAATCCAGCATTATTAATTTGGTTATTATGGAGGTAGAGGACGGTTACACCCTCCGGTATCCCAAGAGGCACTGAGGTCAAGCTTCGTTCATTACAGTAGACAAAGTTTCGGTCACAGCGGCAAACTTTTGGGCAGGCCAAAGTTTTGGAGACCTGTATGTAGAGCCCCAGGGAAAAGATAAGCCATGATTTCATGAGAAGAACCCAATCTGTGGGCAACATTTTAGTCCACGAACCCATTTCTACTTTAAAGAAATAAAGTACCAAAGTGTTTAAGAACTGATAACGATACTAACCGACAGGTAACAAAATCTCAGGTCATTAAAGCTGGCTTCTATTTATGTCCAGTGTTCAGGCCAGAGTTAAAGTCCTGGAGGCTAAGCATGAAATAATCCTTTTATAAGTGGCCTACCTCCTACTTTTGATAAGGAAAACAGAGTCCTATTAGCCAGGTTACAATGTTTGTTGCCTTCCTCCATGTGTGCTGAAGGTACCAGTAGCCATGTCTTTTGCAGATGAACAACAGGTTACTTTAAAGCTACCATAAGTCTCTGTGCTTGGAGGGGTATTTCACTGAAGTCTGTTGGTTTCTGTCAGCTTTCTGATGTCAGCAAAGTCCTCATATCCGCTATCTGTCAGATCTGGCCTGCCTGTAAAAGGAAAAAGAAAAGAAAAAGCTGAATAGCATGAAATGTTTAATAGGGATGATCAAACCCATTAGAAGACTATTCTAAGGCTGAGCTCTTTATGGATTTCTGGGGAGAAAAAGGGGAGAAAAGGCATTAATATTAAACATTAGCTTAATATTACTGTTAAATAGTCTTGAAATAGATTTGATGCAAAGTCGTTGTAATGACTGAAGGACTTTCAGTGACTTCAGTGAAGGCTAGATCTATTACTTCCATTTGCATACTATACCTACATACTTTGTCCTCTCACAGTCTGTTTAAAATTCTAGAACTTAAAACAACCCAAAACCAAAACCATTTAGCCGGAAATTTTTTGGTCAGGTAATTATTTCTCTTTTGAGGAACCACTGACTTCAATGACTGCTATTCACTGATGCCTGACAGAGTAGACTCTTGGCTGTATTATTAAATCACGCTCTATGGTTTTTTACATTTTCTACCAGACTCTGGAATATTCTGCTTCTATTTCTGTAATAGCATTATATATATTCTCCAAATTAATGCAGAAAAAATGATAATAGAGACTTATGGGGAGAGTCCTTTAAACAAGTATGGTCCATGAATGTAAGATACCCTGCGGTAAGACATGTATTTGCTAAAACTGTCATCTTGATATTGGCTCTGATGTGAACAGTGCTGTCAATGGATTTCACAACTTGCTTTCCGCTAAGTGAAAGAGGCTCACATCTGCTAAGTTTTTGTTTCAGCTCAAACTATGGCAGTTTTGCAAAACACTTCCTTTGAAACCATAAAGGTTAGATATGGCTTTTAATTTTGCTACACAGTTATCTGTGAATGGCTACATAAACAAGTGTGTTAGCTTTAGTACAGTTAAGTTCCTTAATGTGCATTTTCAGCTTGTAAGCATGCTTTTTATGTTCACAGCTACTATTTATTATTCAGATCTATAACCAAAAATTCCCACTCTTTAAAGCATGCTATGAAAGGTACTGTGTCATTTGATGTTGTCTTGTTAAATGCTGTTTCCAACGATTGTCGTGCCCTTCCCCCCTACTCCCGCATTATACATAGTTGGACCTAATGAAGGATATCAACCTTGGCAAGTACAAAATGTGCAGATCTCAGGGCACAGTAATTTACCAAGTTTTCTTTATCCAGATCAAAACTCAGGCTGGGATTCCAAGAAAATGGAATTTTAGTGACAAAAATCCTGTTTCAAAATGGTGACTTCTTCTTTTTTTTTTTAATATTTATTTAAACAATTTAATAACATCCAGATCATTCAGAAAGAAACTTACTTTGGTCATCCATAAAACCTTGTTCTTCTGATAATGCTGTACAGTTTATAACATGTCCCTGATGCTACTTCTGGGAATCCTATGGACTGGTATTATAGAGAGCACCCTTAGGAGCCAAATTGTTATAACCCTTCAACCTTGTACTTGTAGATTACTGCATTTATTTAGAGAACCATCAGCTATCAGCCTCAAGGTTCAAACAGCAGGAGATAAAAAAGTGACACCCTGAAAAATCCTGTTTATCATTATGAATGCAAATTTTAAAGGTATGTAAGCATAATACTGTAATATAGCCCATACTGTATATTGTCCTTTTATAGAAACAGTATGATTAGGTACACCACTGTTCATGGTTTTTCACTCTCACAGGCATACTTCAGTCAGGAGTGATTTCTTTTCAATTATGCCAGATGACGTGATACTGTAGAGAAACTCTTAACAGGATTACATTCTAACATGAGCCTAAGTGTGACGGTTTATCCGCCTTTAATATGGCCTGGCTCCCATCTACATCACAGTGCTCTGATCCGTCATGACACTCTCTTTTCAAATGAAAATGGATATGCAGAGCATCCTCTGAGATGACTGGGACCACACAGAGTAATGATAGCTGCTCTCTCACTTTTCCATCATCATCATCAGAGACAGAGACAGCCCGTACCTCCTAACAGATCCAATGCTCTGCACTAAGCTCGCTTCTGATTGCAAGTCCAGCTACTGATTAGGTTTTATTTCACTCCCGGGTACAACAGAAAGCCCAGCTGAGAACATGCAGGCACAGGCAGCTGCAGTTCCTGGAGTGCTGGGAATGTCCTAGGAAGGGACTGTCATATTTAAACTGATTTATGCATTCACCTCATTCTAGCACTCAGTCCAGTGTACCTCTCACATAAGTAGATGTGGCACCTGAATTAAAGATTTCAGTAATGATTCGAACAAATTAAGTCAAGCACACTGCACTTCTCATTAGCTATTAGAAGAAAAAGAGATTTGATTGGACAGTCACTTCTGGAGTTTCTCTCCTTTTCTTGTTACATGGATTTTGTTGTTAGAAATTTGTTAAAACTCTCCTAATGTTTTCTTCCCTCATGGTGGAAAGAAAAGTAGTCCTCTTATTAATGGCAGTATCCTAAACTCTAGATATCAGTCCTTAATAAACTGGTACAATAAAAGTCAGTACAGATTGTATGTATTTGGGACTACTCTTGATCACATTAAGCAAAAGCACAAGTTCATATCTAACTAGATATCTATGACTTCAGGGCTGACTGTGGTGTGGCAGAGGTAAAGAATGAGGATTCAAGGATAAAACTGAATGTATTTAAGAAACTTTTTTGGAAAGGGTTTTACTTCAGTAGATTTTTACAACTGCTTAATATTAACTTAAAATAGGGCTCACAGTTGCTGTATTTTTCAGCATATCTCAGGGATCCTAATGCAAAAGTGAGTTCTGTCTCTGTGTCAGAAATCTCTACCCCAAAGACATTAAAAAGATCAAAGAGTTGGAAATCTGATCAATTAAAAAAAAAAAAAAACAACTTTTTGAAGGAAAATCATTGTCTGTTAATTCCAAAAGGCTAGAAAAGTGTGAACAATTTTTCCTTCAAAAATTTTTCCTGCCAAAACTGAAGGCCAGTAGAGTCACTCAGCTGCCCTGACCATTCCTGGCATGCTGGATTTCTAAAGCAAGCTGTTTTCAATATAACTGCAAATACTAAATTGAGTCTCTCTTCAACCTTACTGCTTTTTATTCAGAAGTAGAAATTTGGAAATGCAGGAATTAAAGACATTCCTTAGCTGTTGTGGTTGTAAATCTTGGGACTTGACTGACAAGCTGTAAATGGGAATAACTTTGCTTAGTTGAAGTCAAAAAGTTCTATAACCCAATCTAGGTAGGAAAAAAGTCAAGTGTCACAATTAAAATTAAAAAAATCAACAAGAAAATGCCTCAATAATAACACATCTGTCCATCACCAATTTGGTAATTTTTGTTTCTATATCCTCCCATGTACACTTGATTTCTATTATTTCTCACTATATCCTCCTTAGACACAAGTTATGTCTTCTAAGTGTGTAAGACATTTCCTGCCTTACTGCTGCCAGGATATTAAATCCCATTTGGATTTAAGGAATGATACAATGAAGTTAAGAAAACCACATTGAAATAGATGAGAAAATAGCACTTGTTTTAGGTGGCCAAGTCTGAAAATTTGGCTTAGCAGTTCCTGCAATCAGTGAAAATATTTAATTTAATAACTTACAATGCATTTCTGATCAACATTTTTATCTCACTGACTTTTTTTTAAACCTGCCTTGTTTAAATTCCCTTTTGGCATAACTGATGCTAGCTGGAAAAGAAAAATTCTGACTTTATGTACTGGATAAAAGATAAGGTGTTTTGATTAAAGATATTTTAAAGGTTGAAACATCTGGCTGTGAGTTGGTAAGGTGAAAGTTTTTTAATATTTGTACCTTTACTGGTCAGAGTTCTCCATACAACTTCCAGCATTTGTTACCCTGCTGTGCATAGCCATGAAATAATTAATATATTACTGAAAATGATATTCAATTACAAGTGTGTGGTATCTAGGGAAAAAAAAATCAACTCACTAGTAGTCTGTTTGTGGAATTTTTTCCTACCTCACTAACTGGTATGTTTCCTCAGTGGCTCTGCCTATGCTGTCTAAAGAATCTCCAAAGCTGCCCTTAGAACCAACTTTACCATTTTTCATTCTGCAGTCTTCCAAACGTGTAGTCAAGGTCCCTGTGACTACCTGAGAACCTAGTGATACTCAGGGAAGATAAAAGAGAATAAAGAGAGAAGACAGCATACAGAACCAAGCCTGCATTTAAACACTTACAGCCCCATAAGCACAGAGTTTTGAGGTGCTGCTAAAGCCAGGTTGTCTGTCTTCATTAGCCTAGACATGGTTTACATTAAGGCTATAAATTTTTCTGAGATAATAAAATTAAGAATACTTGGCTATTCTTTCTTTCAAGGAATCCTGAAAATAATAAAAAATAGGTCAAAGGAATCCAAGGCCTTTTTTTTCCTAACAGTCTAATCATTTAGCACCACTTTTCCCAGCAGTTCATCCGTTTATCTGGACCTGAGTGCCATGCAACATAAATTGAAAGGCAAACAAAACCAAAACCAAATGGTCATACTTATTCTTTTCACTATTACCAGTCAGTGACTCTTATTTAGCACTGAACCATTTGGCATAAATTTTCTTGGCTATACTGAAGACCAGGGTTATAATCAAGTCATAATCTTACTCCAGGTAATTATAATATACAGTAAGTACAAGGCTATTATGTCTGGAATTGAATGACAAACAGAAAACAAATCTAATTCCATTTGTATGAAATCTAGTACAGAGTTCCTTGTTCTCAAGAAAAATGTCCCTGTGTATCTATCAACTGGTAACAAGAAAAATTACAGAATAATACCTGGCAAATGCCTTTTTTCCATATGAGTTCATATCTGTGAGTGTACACATTAATAAATATCCTTGTGGTTTATTTTTTGGAGCATTTTTTTGGTTGGTTTTTGGTTGGTATTTTTTAAGTGATTAGAAACCTCGGGTGATGGTTTGCTGAACTAATTTCTCTATGAGTTACTTGGAGTTGAACTTTGTGTTCAAATTTTAATATGAGTCTATTATCTCTGCACGAAAGGCATGGGGAAAATGACCCAAAGGAATCAAAACACTTTTACAGGAAGCCCTTTTGCATGCCTGCTGTTCTGGCTGCTTCATAGCTATGGGTGTGTATTATGTAAGAAAAGGAGGTAAGGAGAAAGAAAAAGAGGTGAAGAAAATGAGACAGAGAGGAAGAAACCACCCTTGGTGCCCTCTACTAAAGTGAGTGTTGATGGCAGGATATGGATCAGTAGCTGGTATAGGAAGGAAAGAAACCTTGGAGTGTTTCTGTACACTGTTACACACACAACAAAATCTATATGAACTGATTTTGGCAGAGAAGGGCATTAATGTCTTTGCAATATTGTTAGCAAAATGATTCAGCAAATGTACACATCTGAACTCTTGTGCATTTTTCTACTCTGATCAGGATGTTTCTGGTTTTACTTCTCAATTTGCATTTATAATTATTCTCAAAACCTCAGATCAGGCAGCCTGAGGATGCAAGTGAAATTGATTTGGATCTGCCTTGGTGGAGACAGGAAAAAATTTAGAGAGCGGTACATTTTGCAACAATGGGTGTAAAGACATAATTTTCCATGCTTCTCTTTCTGGTGCTTCTGTAACCTTCTGGTCCTCCAAGCCTTTTTTCTCTTTTTAGCTACATCCCTACAAAATATTATGCAGACACACTGCCCAGAAGGATGCAGGCTTGAGGAAACCCCTTTGTAAAAGGCAGGCTATTACAGTGAAGAAGAGATCTATCTCTGGAAATCTGGGTAGTGTACAGGTTCAATAGGACTGATACAGCCCGATTCCTGACTGCCAGGAGAGGGAGCTAAGCCAGCAGGAAACCTCCTCTCCCTCAATAAACAAATAAATAAATAAATGTGGGACTTGTTTTCTTCCCACTTTGTCCTCACACACATGCACAGACTCGGTCCTCAAAGTTGTCTGTGACTGCTGACTTGACTGTTACATACCTGACAAACTGAGTTGTACAGGACTTTGTTACTGGGAAAATTAATGTCCATGTAGTCTTGTAAAAACGCTATTCCCAGATTCATAGTTCAAGACTTTTTTACTTGTAGGTTGCTACAGAGTGGAATTACTTCATAGGCATTAGAAGGCAGGTAAAAGGGTGGGAGAGAAAAGAGAATAAATAATGGAAAAAATATAGGTTTTTTGAGGAGGGAAAGCTTAGGTAGAATAGATTTTTCCTTGCACACGTTAACAGGAACCAGTAACAGGTCAAGAGAGAGAACATACTACAAGACATAATCACTGGAGTGGCTGCTGCAGTCCAGGAAGCAGAGCTGAAATAGCTACAAGATCAATAGCATTAGTGCCTCAGGTGGGGCCATGAATTCAAGGCTGCCGGTCATCTTGTCATGCTCTGCGCTGTACGACACACCCTGCTCAGCTCCTCAGAGTCCTCCAGAAACGGGTGTTGAAGTGCCAAAGTTCAGGTGTGGAGACTACCTAGACTAATGTTATCACCATTCCTGTGTTTAACAGTTACTGAACTGTAACAGAGGGAAGTTATTCTGAAAATTTGACATTGCACAACTTCATCAAGACTACCTCACCTGTGAAAATTAACAGACCTCTGAGCCCAGAAACAACTGTGTTTGAAATCATTTGGCAAAAGAAAAATATCCTTGCTCGTGCACACATAGGTAAATAAAAATTTTGTCATTAAATAGTCTTAAAAATAAGACTCTTTTTAGTGATAAAACCCATAAATGAAATACTGTAGAATGTCTAGTAGAAAATATATGTACCCATTCATGTTTTGGTTTGTCATATCATCCAGTCTTATCTGAATGACTGTCTGCATGAATTTATCATGCATGGACCAATTTCTATTGATAATTTCATCTTAGGCATTCTAGAAATGGAAAAGTGCCCACTAAGAATGTCCCGCCTGTGGAGTCCTAACAGAAAACATCCAAGCTTGGTATGTCAACTAATTGTAACTGTTAGAGTACAAGTTACTGAGGACACACACGTCAAATTAAAAAGCAAAATCTTTAATTGCCTCTACATGAGCAGACAGGACACCCTCACAGAACACAAGGAAGAAGAAAAGGTGCAGAACTCCAGGTTTTTATCCAATGTGAGCTTCTGAGCTGTGTAGGACTTCAAGGCAGCCCAAAGTCATTGATAGCTCAAGCATATTTTTATAAAGAAATATCTCTGCTTTCATTATAAAATTGCTGATTGCTAAAAAATTACTCCAGATGGTGACCATCATATTTTCACTCCAGTGGGCAAAGAGGAACAGATGATCACCTCCAGGACTCATATTAAATGGAGTATTGCACCTACTAGCAAAGGGTTATTGGTGTCTTTATTAACCTTGCCTCAAGGCCTACTCTAATTTTTCACCAGTCTAATGCTGCAGAGTTCAAAACTTAACAAATTTGTCAAACAGTGAGAACAATCTATTTAGTATGGCAGTAAATTAATTCCCCAGTCTTTCATCCCCAAAAGCTGTTCTCATATCTTGGGTGAAATAGTTTTGATGGATCTTATCTAGGACTCCATAAACTCATCAATGTAACATGTGATGATGTGAAGTTGGTTTGAGAAAGCTGGAAGTGGCAGATTAAAAAAATCTCACGTGAGGAGCCATCCAGAACATTTCAACAAAACACATTTTCATTAAAATATATAGTTTCACTGAAGCAAAAAACTTGTGTGTAGATTTGTCAGTTCTGATAATGTTTTCAATAGGAAATGTGCCTGAGGTCCAATGTTTCCTGATCCTTTGTGACCAAAGACAGAGAGGGGAAAAAAAGTAGAGGAAGAATAAAAAATCGACTTTTTTACACAAAAACGTAATTTTGGACACAATTCCACTTCATAAAAGCATTTGTAAAATAGTGTTTACATTCCACAATTTAAAACCACAAAAATTGTTGTGGAATTATCTGCCTCTGGACAGCTGCACTTAACACAGTGAAAGAAATAGAAAGATAATCTTTCTTTGCCTTCTTGACCATTTTCCAGAGGGCTTGCAGCTTTCCTTGGCAAAACCAGACACGACTGCTTGTGAAAAACTAATAACACTAAACTAATTTCAAATAATTCCCCTTTTGGAACACATACATTCTGTACTGTGGTTAGCATAATGCATTTTCTACTAAGAAAAAATAATGGCAACCTGCTGCTTCTTTGCAAGCAAATTGGTCCCTACCTATAAATTATTCTACACTGTGAAGCAAACAGTTTGCTTTTATCTAGAGATATGTGGGCAGCCTGGCAAAATGTCTGTGGAGAATTTGAAAAAGCTGCTTTTAGTGACCTAAGTGGCTAAACATTGCTGCTTTGGAGACAACATTTTGACACATTTTAAATGTGTTGCATGGTGCTACATCATTGATGAGATCCTGAACGGCGTCACATTACCTTGTGGGGTATCGTTCATTTAGGAAAATGAGCGTGGGCTGTCATATTCTTGTCTTCCATATTTGTAGCATATGGGCTGGAGAGAAAATATGGCAGGAGCTGCCCCTCAATTTCTTAGGCACCTCAGTATAAATAAAGTTGAAAGTGTCATCATACGTTCATCTTTCCAACAAAGGCAGATGGAGATCTCTCCTTCCTATTTTAATATTACTTAGCATGCTGCTCCTTCACAGCTCTAAGAACTACTCCATAAACACTTCTAAGGAGCTATCAAGAAAGATTAATAAAGTTGTTTACACTCTTAACTTCTGCTTCAGAGAACCTATCAGGTATGGTACAGTCACTTATGGGGCCAGTGAACAAAAGATGTTCCCCAGATACAGAACAAATCTCGCTTATATGATACAGTCCCTGTAACAGGCAAATAGAAGGTTATCAAACAAATTTCTTAAATCATTGCCATCAGATAGCCAGTTAACAGCAAAGGGGGAAGATATTAAAATGATGGATAAAGAATGTACAGCTAAGCCTCTGAAATCCCTGTTCAGCTAAATAGCTGAATTATTTATCAACTGTACAATATCTCAGCATCAACAGTGCCTGACAAGAGCCTTGGGATCTGGATTTGTTATCTTTTCCCAGTGATCCAATTACACTTTTCTGTATGCACAGGTGGAGAAAGTGCAATAATCTCACTGCACCCTATATGACACAGCACTTCATACAGGCAACAACTTGTGCTCCTACGTGTCATCAGAAAAGACAATCAGTAATATAAACCACTAAAGGTACAGCTGCATCTGTAACTGTCTTATAGCAATACAGAAAAATCCATACACTGGTTATCTGGACACCAGTAAACCTAGTGATTTTTCTGAGTACAGAGAGGAAAGAAACGTCTGGGGCAGTAGGAGAAAAGAGTTTACCAAGAGCATTACGGACCATTAACAGATTTTTTTTACCTTACTTTTATTTGGTTCTGCCATTTATTTCTTGCTAATTGTTATTCAAGATTCCAGTAACTCTATGATAATAACTATTTTCAGTGAGAGAGTCCTCTTGTCTCTTTTTAGTATTTCTGGTCAAGTGCATATCCTTTGAATATGAGCATCTCAGGATTAAAAGGATTGAAGAAATTATGGTAGGATTAAAGAATTTCTTTGCAGCAATGAGGATGTGAATCCTCCCCAAGTCTTGTTTCAGACAGAGAGCAGAATCCCAGGTCTTCCTCTGACAGAGAGCAAACTTTTTGGCACTCTGACCTGATTTGGCTCTTGTTTAGTGAAAGGGTACACTACTACCTTTATCCAAGAGCCATTCAGATCTCCCCTTTAACCTTGAAAGCTCTTTGAGAAAAGAAGGCTGCATGGGATAGAGTTTAACATGGGGCAGCTTAAGTTTTAGGAACAAGTAGAAATAAGAGCAAGCTAGAAATAGTAAATAGACATTTCTAACCCAGTGATTCTCAGCTGTGGAATTAAAACCACAAGAATCTCATGAGAACTCTTAAGGGATCACAAAATGATACATACAGGCAGTGTTAGCCAGCAAGAGCACTGTTCCTGCAGGATGAAGGAGTACCGATTATACATTTAAACACTGACTGGAACAGTTTACATCAACCAAGAAACTACTATCTGCCTTTAATTTCTGGCAGCAGCTCAGTTCCCTGGGGAAGAAGAGACAGAGAAGAAGAAGAAACGGTGTTTACATCTGCAGTTATGATTTAAGTCACTTTAAGTCACTTTTCAGTCCTCCTTCTGCTATACTATTTCCTTGAAGGAGCAGAGATGCTGCCAACACAGAAGGTGCTCACAGACAAAGCAGAGCCAAACTGACATAATTTCCAGAAGCTGGATGTGTTTCTCCAGCCAATTTTTCTTTTGCCCCATGCTGATGACTGTAGGACTGAATATTCTGTGTGAATAGTTTCACCTGATATACCAAAATCACAAGTCTTCTGAACATGAACAGAGAAAGGAGGATACAGTAGTGGCAATAGGTCTAATTTTGTCCACAATGTACAGAGTAGATACAGGGAAGACTGCCATCTTCGTGCATTTATGAAGAAGCAGCTCAGAACAGAACAAAGCCCTGCTATTCTGTCCTGAAGCTTCTATCATTATATTTTCTCAATAACTGCTTTAAAACATTTTTAAAAGAGCTTGTCTAAGCTTATTTCAACTGTAAAGTTCAAAGCTTTTATGTTGAACGAATCCTGACAAAGATGGAAAAGAACACAGAAAGAAATTCTGCTTTCTTTTTCCACTTCTCCCCTTTACCTTTGAGGTCTGTGTGTGGTTGGATCAGTTGATCAAAATTGCCAGGAGGCCCACAGATTACACATACCCATAGTAAAGTAAAAACCATAGTCCTCTGCCATTAATGCTTCATGGTGGGTGACTTTTAGCCACGTGCAGACAGCCAGCAAGAGACTTGCAACCACTTAAACTCTCTTAGTAGTTTTTAAGTGGGTCCTAAGAGGTACAGAAGCCTGGAGTTGGCCTTCAGCTCAAAGGCATTCCATCTGACATGTGCCAAATCATTCCAGGCAGCAGAGTCCTTATCAATATGTGTCCATGTGCTATTTTCAGCACAGTTGCTATTGCAAGGAATCACAACAGTATTATCAGCATTTTGTGCTTATGCAAAACTGGACATCTCAAATGAGTTCAGAAAGGCAGAGAGGCAGAGCACAAGAAAACCTGAGAGAGGGCCAGAGGGAGAAATATATAAAGAAAAAGTGAGATAGAGTTTTAAGCTATTCTACAGGCAGCAAAATATGCCTGCTCAAAAATGCAATTATTGTTTTCTTCTGTTTGTGAGCACTCTATTTTTTTCAGGTCACTGCATGAATCAAATAAGAAGACACTCATGTTTTCTATTCAGACCTCTGGGTACTTTAAATGAACTACATATAAAGATCTGCTGCTGGATTTGGGGATTTGCTGATGGGTTTTTCCTTGTACTAAAAACCGAGGTAGGTCACTAATAGATGTACCTTTGTAAGTATGGGAAATCTTGGATTTTGATTTATGTCTGCACCAAAATTTTACATACTAAGTGCACAGGTTCCTCACATACACTTCTGTTAATAAGGTGTATAGTTGGCATAACCCATTGATAAAGACAGTGTTAGCATTACATGCAATCCATGATATTTTCAGCAATATTACCTCTGCTCATCTGCTCTGACCTCTACACGTTCTTTTTTTTATAGGGGGTTATAAATTAAGGGAACTTAAAAGCAAATCAACTTTGATGGCCATGGAAATATTGCTATTGCTACATGCATAGCAGCAGGCATGGGCTTGCACCTTCCAGCTCCACTGCATACACCAGACAGGTACATGTGTACGTGGAAGCAGAGAGGTGAAGAAAAATATCAAACTCCTCTGCTTTATGGAGACATGAATGGCAGAAGAATCTATAAGCAGCCTGGAAAAAGGATTTTGAGAATCTGAGTAACTGCAGACGTTGCTTTGATTATACAAAGGAAATTTCCTTATAGTGCAAATCCCATTTTATTCCACCTGTCTTGGGGCTACTGCATCTCCATTGTGTTATGTAGAAATCTTCAACAACAAAGTGACACTGACAGTTAGAATAAATACGAAGAGGGGAGGCCATCTGAGGCTTCACCCATCACCACCACCACTCCCATACACCTTCAGTTCGGATTCGGTAAGAATTTGTCAGACATCTCACTCCAAATTCATCCAGATGTCTCTGACCCGTTACAGCAAATAACTGACCTTCACTCAAAAAGTGGTGTGAAGTAGTAAAGGACAAAAATAAAACAGCTACCATTATTCCAATGGATAACACTTATTGTTTCATATGAGTTCAGCCCACCACAGTTGAGTCTGTTTACTGTAAGGTGTTATTTTAGAAATTATTTCCTTCCTATTGGAATCAAAATAAACTGTACTTCCTAATACCATACATTGTGAGAGATGCTGCCACATGCTCTATCCAAACACATGCTCAAACTAACCCACCCTGGCAGCAGCTATCTTCAAGCCTTTTGAGTCTCTTGGGAGATACTGCCCTCTGTTCCAGTGAAACAGAAAACCATCCTTTATTCAAGAGAAATAAAAACCTGTCTCTATATTCACTGAAAATATAGAATTTCAAGCATTAGCCCTCTTTAAAAAAAAATAAAAATATTCAAATCTTCTGCTTAAGGCTTATATGAAGGAGGAAATCTTGTCAAAGCATAGTGTTCATTACTATAACCAATATCCAGCTACTTTCAAAGCACAGATAAGGACTGACTAAGCACATGTCAATGTTTAAACACATTCACTGCGGCTGTTTAGGTCACTTTCTGAGTTCACTTCCCACAAATCACTGAGCTGCACTGGAACAAAAGAAAATGTGAGGTGATTTGAACAGGTACCTGCAGCAAATTAACTGCAAATACCAGCCTTGACCTGGGAAGATTATGACTCACACTGCCTCACAAGAAGCATTGAATTAAGAAATTTTTGCATAAAAATCATATTTTGAATACAAAGAGACATTGATATTCATTAAAATTAGTAAGATATAAAACAGGAAACAAAAAGTATTCCTTTACATAGCAGATAGTGAAGTGAACATTTCTGTGGAAAGAGTTCCACAATTTATTGGTCTTTAAATAAGTTCCCTTAAAGAGAAGACAAAGGGGTGACCCCTCTAATAGTTCCACTATATAAATACTTCCAAATATTTCAGGCACTTCTGGGTGGGTACAGGGGGAAGCTGGATGGCAAAAGCAACTCCAACAATTTCTTGTCTTCGCTGGAGACAAAACACTGAGATGGACTGCTGGTCTCAGCTGAGAATTTCTTGTTTTACTCAGTCATATCTTATGGTCTGAACTAGAGGGTGAGCACAACAGAAACACAGCAAGCATGGACCTGTCTGTTACATTTCCAGAGTATCTGAGACAGAAATTAGATATGGTGCAATCCCATGATGTATCTAAGAGCTTAAAAGTCATTGAAACAGCTCAAATTCTGCATTTGGAAATTGTGGATGTTTGCTAATGACTATAACATTAAACCTAAACTGACCAAATAATGTATTCTCAGGAGCATTCCAAAAGCAATGAGGAGGGTGACTTTACTGGTTTGTAATGCTTTTAAGGCCATGAGCTTTTCAGGCAAATAAGAAAATATAATGGTAAAATGATGATGCAAAAAATGTGCTTCCAGGCCTAAGTTCTGGTTCCCTAAATAGTAATGCTCTGCTTTAGCTTTAGAGGACTGGAAACTTTATAGAGTGAAATAGTGACCACAGAAGGAACTGAAATGTATCATCATGTTTTATATTCTTTTCTTCAATGACCTCTGCACCTTTCCTATAGAGAAAAAACACAAGACAACATGTCTGTATATAGAATTGTCTTAGCTTGAAACTAAGACTGTTTTGAATGTAGTGTTTCAGTTAGAACACACCTGTAAGTTTTATTTATCTAGTTTTTATATAAATCTCTTTTTTTTTTCTATTCCATTTGTACTCTTTGTGTTTTATAAATGGGATCTTTCTTATCAGTGAAACTTTGGTGAAAGAGGTCATCCAATCAGCTGCTATATAAAGCCTATATGAAGTCTGTGAACTTTCTAGGTTATGTCGTTTCTTTTTTGACTGCTGGGAAGGTTGTCAAACACAATCCTTTGAAGAAAGACTTGCTCACCATCTCACTTCACCTCCTTTGAGCTAAGATATTTAGAAATATCCTTATCTTCCGCTAACATATAGAATTCATAATTTGTGTTTCAGTGTAAGGAGAGTTTAGAAAAATTGTCTCCTTTTCTAAATTAGACAGTAGCAAGGAAAATTTCAGAATAAATATAGTCATAAAAAGAAACAAAAGGAGAGGATAACCACACCTTTTCTTCTGACTGTGCTTGATTCCACTCTACCACCACCCATAACACATCAACATCCTCCTGTCTTTCCCCTTTTGTGGATGAACACTTCAAAAACTTCCACTGCTCTCTGTCATTGTTAAGCTAAGCAATAAAAATCAAAGTTTTATAGTTTATTTTCTAGGCAATCACTATTTTCCTGTTGTTTGAATGTCCTAAAAATAAATAAATAAAATCCAGAGATGGTCTCTTGACGGCTGTGGTACTGGCACTTAGCAAATGCTTGGTAACAGCAAAGAAGAATTGTTTATTTTCTTCTCTAAAAGAACAAAGTTACAAATTAGTGATCCCAGAAGACAATTTTCTTTCCATGTTATATTTGCAGCCTCTCTCTCAATCAGGTCATCTTTTGCATCAGTTACTGCAGGACATAGTAAACATCATCTGAGAATGTTAACACATCCATGAGAGTTCAAGTGCTGCTTTATTCCTAAAGCATAATTATCTCCTGGGGTCTGTTGGGCACAGTCATACTTGTCACTGTACACAACATTATTCACCTTTTTCATCATCCTTTCTAATCCAGACTAGGACAGTAGTGTCCAGCCATCAGTCATTAGAATGGGCTATGAGTATGGTGAAAAATGAGGTGGCAACTTAAGGCTATTCCTTAGGAGAAGCAAAGTCCAAAGCGGTGTGAAGAGGCAATGTTTGTGTGATGGGTTTTTTTTCCTGATGCCAAATCTTTGATTAAATACTGAGCCAGAAGCAGTCAAGCAGCCCTCTAAAAAGGGAGCTTGGAGAGTGTCACTGAACTGCTAGGAAAAAACTTCGCTTTTCAGCCTCTCTTCTTGTTACATGCTGATTTTTGCAGTGACAAGCTCTTTGGATGAAAACTACTTTACAGTTAGAAGCAGTAGATAAAGACAGGATGGAAAATGAGATCATCCTTCTAATGTATGGCAAGTAGAATACCCCTGCACCTCTAAATGGTGCTGTTTAATTGATGAAGTAATTAATTTTTCCAAGAAATGCTACGGTAGCCTGGACACCCCTTAGGATTTACATTTGCAGTCCTTATTCTCATACCTATAATCACAAAGTCTTGCATCTCAGGGAAGACAAGCTTAAGTACTTCTGGACCCACTGGTTCAAGGGGAATATGCCATAAAAGACATGACAAGCTTATTAAGATTCACAGTAAAATCAGGTTGCAAGTCAGAACCTATAATCAGACATAACAGCAGTGGATGTGTTTCTTAAACTCAATATGAGCATTAAGTAAATATGACTGATTAATTCAATTATCCTACCTGGCTTCCCACTTAAATATTTATAACAACTCTATCTCTCCCAAGCATAGTAAAAGGTAAAATGAAGCTAAGCACCTAAAAACAGCATTCTCCATCAAGTTGTATGGGTAGGATGTCCCAGATATCTCACTACAAAGGTAACAAAAATTAACAGGATGAAGTGCTCTCTGCTGCTTGTGTTCAACAGGCAAAGACACAGGATTTGGAGCAGTACCACAGACTACATTTAGCCAGTATCATGGTAGAAACAGAGGACATTTTTCTCTTCTGGTACTTTTTTTGAAACTTTTAAGGTTTTGGATTTCCCTCCTCAAAATAAAGAATCCAAAGGTCAGGCCTCACATGTTTATGTGCTGGCTTTGTGAAGATTTTTTTGCTAATACCAGCTACAGTCAATTATATTCACCCTAGCCCTCACTTGCTCATGCCAGTTTGGGGTTTGCAAGCTCTGTCCTGGATAGCATCACTGGCCATACCTCTGAGCAGATGGCAGTCAGCAGGAGGGAGCTAATTCCCTGCTGTGTCCGTACATCCAGGGCCTGGAACCGACCTCCTGGGTCACAGAGCCCAGACTCCTGCTCTCACAGGTAACCCTGCCATGGAAAGGCAATATCTCAGCTAGGGGCTGATGTGTGCTTTGTTCTTCCTGCAGTGAATCCCTCCCAGTTTCTCTGGGGAGATAAGAGTATGTGCTTCAGCTGCTTTTGTTCCCAGGGTTAGCTAAAGATCCCTCACAAAGTCACGGCACGACAAGCATTGTTAGCCTCCTCCTGGAATTCAAAAAGCATTTTTATTTTTCAGTTTAGGTTGAGAAATTGAGACATGGGGCTGCGTGTTCTGTGTTCAGCTGTGAGCTGCATGCAGCCCTGTGGTAAATACACGTACTGCAGAAACTGCTCCACTGCACAGCCAGTATCAAAAGCAGCTCAGACTTTTCCAAGACATACAGGATAAAACCCAGCATATGGGATATAGGAAAGTAAGGCCAAGGGCTTGAGGATAACACATGTGTGTGTGATTTAGTACAAATAATTGTACTAGCTTGGGTGGTTACTCTGAGCTACCTTCAGGATGCCTTCTTGCCCCCTTGGAGCAGACTAGGATGGGTACAACTCAAAAGTGTGGCCTAAATCTGCCTCAGCCTTTGGGATTGGTGCTGTGACTCTACAAAACACAATGCTAGATCTTCTGCAGAGTTAAATAAAGTTGCTTAAGGGTTGCAAAGTGAGACGGGAGCACAAGTAAAATTAAAAGTTACAAGTTCCTGTCTCTCAGTCTGCATTCAATCAATGAAACCACATGTCCTCTGCTTAGAAATACGGCTTTGAAGACATGGCCCTTAATGGCCTGAGGTTCGACTGTTCCAGCTTTGTTATTCTGGTTTGTTTTTTTCCTTTTAGCATTTACTACCAACCTCAGACAGTCATTCAAAGCAAGTAGAGGGAAGAAGACTGGTGGCACAGTGGGGAACTCAATTTAATAAAAGCACTTGCAGAATTTTTTTTTTTGTTTCTTGAAAGCATGTAAATAGACAGTATGATTTACAAGGATACAGGGAAACAAGCACACAACTTCCCCTGATGTTGTGGTTAAGACAGCTTGGAAACTATAGAGCTGTGCAGAGAACAGCACAAACATACACTGCAGAAAGCCAAGGCAACTATTCAAATCCATCTTTGTTTAAGCACCAATTATTAAAGAGACAATGCTGGTTTTACCTTGTTTTCTCTGACACTGGGTAACAAAAGACTTTTTAAATGCTGAAAAGTTGCAAGTCTGCCTTTTCTGAATTGCAGAGGGAATTTGTCTTCTTGGCTTTTGAATAACAATGCAGAGTGAAAGTCAGAAGGAGCAGTTGCATGTACTATGTCAAGTATGCACGAAACAAAGAAAAATAAATATAAACCTGGAATATTGAGATTCATATGGATTAAAGTGCCTGGACTATACAGAATACAGGTTTTAATGTGGCCTTGATGAGACATGGTAGAATTCATGGTAATTATTTTACTAAATGAGCAAAAAAATTAACCTCATATTGCTAATATTGCAATTATCCCAAATCCTTGAATCAACTATACCATGTGAACAACTTTGTGCCAAAGTTAAATAATCTTGCTGTCTTTCACCACTTGCAACTCTTTTTACTGTTCATAGGATGAGCCATCTTAGACCTCAAATGGAGATAAAAAATTGTAATAGCAAAAAAAAAAAAATCACCTTTTATTCTGTTCCTGGAGTGCTCTTTATTCAAATATTATGATTTTCTAAAATATATGTATGATTTTGAATTGTACAATACATTTTTTTTTGCAAATTACAGCTATGAGAAGGATTATTATTAAAAGTGTCATTAATTGCAGTTGGTCACATTAGTCATGTGAAGAGCCTTTGGGTTCATGCTCAATGCTCAAAATTTCTAGGATTGATTTTCTGGTGGAAATCCTCGCAGAATGCTATGTAAAACAAACCCAACACAACAGCTTACGATTCACTGTTAAAGTCCCTCTCAAGACTCATATAAATGTACCCAAAAAGCAGGGAAAAAGAAATGCAAATATATCTCTCCCATTTTCAGGAATATCTGCTTCCAGGGCCAAATTCTCCTGGTTATTTTATAGAGCTTGTCTGGCTAAGAACGCACTGCATAATGTTTTGACACTTCAGACTGAAGTCTGACTGAAGTATGGCATGTACATTTGAAGAAGTCAGTAAAAAGGAGATGTATAATTATTAGCACCTTACAAAGTTTTTGTTTGTTTGTTTGTTTTTCAGGTTTGTTTCTAAACATATCTAAAATTTGTGGAGAAATATTGATTTTTAAAAATAGATGCCACAATGTGATAATGAAGTTTGAGAATGTGAATATTCTCCCTCTCTTAAAAAAACCAAACCAAACCAAACCAAACCAAACCAAACAAAACACAACAGGTAAACACCTTCCACTGTAACTTTCTTACCAGTGTTATGTGTTAATATGTCATCATAACATCTGTCATCTGTATGCTTTCTCAAGATTCATATTTTTCTACAAAATTAATATTGATGTTTTAGTAAAACGTTAAAAATACTTCAGTATTATTACTTAATTTTGAATATTCAAGTTCTATAATGCTCTATTTCTCATATTTTCTATTTCTGAAGTAGGTTTACTTGTACTAGGCTGCAAGAAAATGTTCTTTAATTCAAGAGGAGCAATAAATTATTATAACTGATAACAGAAATGTATAATTTTGAGAAACTACTACAAAATCATTGTCATGGATTCCTTTCCCATGTATGAAGTTTCATGGCTCTGATTCTATTCTACTGCCTTTGAAGTCAATGGAAAATTTCCCATTAGTTTCAGTAGGCCCTCTGTTTTATTTTCAGAAGTATTTTTTAAACTTTCCCATTTTGAAGTTCCCATGATTTAACCTTGGGTGTGACCTTGAAAGAATTTTTATGCCCAGGAACAGAGAGAATTACTGAAGTCAATGAGCCTGGAAGACTGGACAAAATATCATCACTTATAGTGCTATATTCTGCTAACTTCATAGAATGCCAATCACTTGACTTGATTTCTCCATCCCACTGTATAATCTGATATTTGTGGCTGATATTGCAGCTTATGCAATAGTTATACTGCTAACAATGGCAGCTCAGTAGAAAAACACAGTTAATACTTTGTGGAATGACAAGGACATAAAACTGCAAGAGAGTAGTTTCAGTATGTTAGGGAAAAATAGCAAAAAAGGCAGTTTTCTCCAAGTTTCTTGGGACTATTCTGGATGACATTTAGTGTAATAGGCTTAAGAGAAATATTTTCAATAAAGCAACTGAAACTTTGTTTTACATAGATTCAGTTGATTCAGGAAAGCAATTATTGCTGCATCAAGGGATTTTTTAAAGAGCTGAATAATAAACAAGATAATGGGCTCTATCAGTTTCATGGGATATTTAAGGGTGCAATTCACTTTTCAAAATGAAAATTTTCCCAAAGTTTCATCTGATGATGCAGTGCACCATCCTGCACTGTGTAAAATCTCACTGCCATGGTTTGATTTAATTGGAAGCAGAGATAAAAACACCATCACTAAGTAATATCAGCCAGAACTTTAACTCATTCCAGGCATTACTCACATCTTTCTAAAAAAATCAATTCCCTCTCCACTTCCTCCATCCTGATGAAGCTCTCATTGGTACCAGCATAATGACAAGGAAGAACCCAAGTGGAAACCTGTACTGGATGTTCTTTCCCTTATTCTCTACCTGTGACCTAAGTTCACAATCACATCTGTATTTCCACCTTTTCATTCCCTTTTTTTCTACTACACATTTTTCTTCCTCCCTCATCTCTGCACTCCCCAGCATGGAGCACAATCCACTTCAGGAGGTTTCTGTGGATTTTAGCAAGCATGGACTCTCTCCCTCCTGTGACTTACATAATGGCATCTGGATTTCTGAAAGAACTGTATTTGCTTGGAAAGTGAATATTTTTTTTATTTTTTCTTAATTTTTCAAAACAGAATTTCTAAGGGTTTTTTTTTATCCCTCTTATATATCAAAGTAATTTTGTCTCAGCAGCTCCAAGCTCCCCTTAGATTTGTGAGCTGAACATTTTGTTTCCTTTAGTGTGCTGATATCTTTCCGAAACAGCATCAATGAAAAAAGCATAGGAAATAAATCCTTCTCTCTTGAAAGAGCTCTTTTCTCTAAATAAATGGATTTAAGGATGTCCAGGCCCTACCCATAGGAGACAGCAAGAACATTTAACACTTACAGTAAATGTACTTCTGTGCTAAATTACTTTTCACCTCTCAAGTGTAGTGGAAACATTAGGTAATGATGCTCCAGTCCAAATGAAGACCAGAAAATGCATAATCAAGAAGAAATAAACATTAGAAAACCTATAAAACCCCTGACATGCAACTAGGCCAGCTCATTACATTTGGTCTGACTTGATTTCATCTCTAAGTACAATAGTATCTAGCTGACACTTCCATGCTGAAGGCCAAATGTGCAAAGGTTCTCTTGACCTACTGGTTTTAATAAAACATGTGTCTCAATGTTTCTTTAAAATTAAAGGTTTGGGGAGGCTAGGTATCAAAGGAGTACTGGATACCTGGAAGTAAGCACCACATACTATGTTTACTTGCAATGAGTTGAACAAAAGCATCACTAATTTACTATTAAACATTGCTAAGTGATAATTTACTGGTAAAGTATTGCAGATGGTGAATTCAGGAATCAGGAATGAAAAAGTGGTGAAGGATTCAAAAAGTATGGAAAGAGCAGCATATCATGAGACATCTTTTATGGTTACAAGTAAAATATCTTCAAGTAAACTTCCCTTCTGCAATTAGGGACAAGGCAAAAATGCATAAAACAGAGAAAACAAATTGCAATTCAACAAGGTCTCAAAAAAGAACAGTCAAATTCTACAGAAAAAACAGGATAAACTTGTGATGAGAATCCTGATTATCTAGTATGTTACTACCTACATGGGTTTGAAAACATTAAATTTCTTTATTGCATTATATTTGTTTCAAAGGCTTTGATGGTCTCCCATTGTATATATTTGCCCTTCTGTTGAGATAAAAAATTCTGGGTTTGGGACATTTTCTACTATTGACTGCTGGACAATAGTTGTGAAGGGGTGAAGGAATGGATGCACCTTGTCCTCTTTTCCTTAGCACTCTTCTGTGTTCCCTGGAGCAGCACAGTCTCTTAAGTGCACACTCGACAAGGATGAAAACAAAATGCTTTCAGTTAAATCTATTGTCAGGTTTGGGTTTTAACCCATTTTCTCATTCCACTTATATTTGGAGAGAAGGCATTTTTATTCTTCCTAGTGTGGGTACTATTGTAGTTCCTATGCTCACATAGGAATTAATACATTCACAAGTAAGATGTTGCTCTTGTGAACCTCATGTTACTTGTGTTGCAAGAACTGTTTTGACTTTTCATCTTAAACCGGGCTTTAAAACAATTTTTATGGCCTGAGGCTTATAATAGTAGGCAAAACAACCAATGTGAATGGTGGCAAGGCTCCTTCTGGTATTTTTCTACCAGTATTAAAAATACCAATGCAGAATCAATACTCTCCCCCCACCTCTACTGAACATAATGCTGCCACAAAGGCTTTGTAAATCCCTGGATCTCACATGACCCAGGCTCTGAAATCTCTGCTCTACTTTAACTCCTGACCTGTTGCTTTAAGGTATCTGGTACTTTCAAAGTTTAGAGGCACTTGATTTTCCTCTGCCAGAGAAAAGCTGGACTGCAAGACAAGTTCAGAACATACCTCTACAGGGGAAACGTACATGAAAAATCATGGAAGCATTGTTAGAGCCATGAAGGAGCTGGTGCCTCACTTCACTGACAGTGTGAGCAGAATGTGGCCAGTGCCAGATGGTGGAGTTGATCAGGAGGGTTCCAGTGTGCCCCAGTGTCAGTGATGGGTGTTCAGCACACCTCCCTCTTCTTGGACTAAAGGGGGGAAGCCATGGATCCTTGTGGAGCCTCTGGACTTCATCCCCACCTCAGCTACCATAACCACTGTAAAAAGTGAACAATGTTCTCAGAACATTACCAGCAGCTTCAGACAGATTAGAAAAGGTGTGTGCTTTGTCTGATAATACTGGTTATATAAAAAAGAGAACAGAAATGACAATGTTTAACACTTTGTATTACAACCAAATCAGAAACTGAATTGTTTGGGGAAAAAAAAAATCATAGGATAATCTCTTACCTAATATCAGATTTCTGCTGTAAAAATAACAGATATGGAAGTTTCTGAAGGAAAGGCTCACTGTAATCCTTTGTAAAGAAATTCCTCGCCAACTTAAATATAGAATTTGCAATTAGCTACTACTATAACTATTGAGTCAAAACCCAGATGGCAATACTAGATGCGAAAAATCAAATTCTGTAGTTGTATTGATTAAAAATATAGAGGTAACTAATGCTAGGACTACATTTAAATACTTGTTTGAATATTTTAATAACATTCCCCATTTTCAAGCATATAATCCTAATAATGTTCATATGTGGGTGTTTCCTAAATGGCAAATTATTATACCTACCATTTAGAGACCATAATTACACAAAGAAAATAAGATCTTAATCCAGAAAGAACTGTCAAAAATTAATGAAGCTTAGAGGTTTGGTAGGCAGGCTCTGAGAGATATCAGGAAGTTTTTCAGACGAAGAGCTGCTAGCAGTGCATCCACCACAGTGACACTTGATTTACATGTCCTTTTACATTTAAAAACATGTCATAAACATGAACAATTTGCCAAACATTTTGGTAGATAAATACTGTAGGACAACTCATTGAAGTTAGTTGCCACCAGCTGCCCTGGCTCCCTGGAGCCAGGAAGGTAGTAAAGGTGGATCTGGATTTACACAGATGTGGGTTAATATATATTCTTCTGAACATATATTCTGAAAAACAAGGTGCCATGATCATATTCACATTTCCTGGTTCAGATCTCATATTTGTCAAAAGCTGTAAGAATCTAGTAAATCTGGGAAAAAAAAATTAGGGCTGAGGTAAGATGCTTTGGAAAATATCAAGCATTCTATTTGTCATTACTATTAGAGAAAAAAAAATAAATTTAGAATTATAAAATTCAACATAGTTATCATTTTCACATGGATTTTTTTTCAGGTAAAAATTATAAAATAATCAGGATTTAGAGCTAGGATAGTTCATATTCACCCCAAAGCGGTAAGGGTCAAATGCAATTAGCCCTGACTTCCACATCAAAGTCAGACAGATCTGTAAGAGTTTCTGCATGACCCGTTCCTAGCTTCAGCCTATAAAAGTTTAGATTGGAAAGAATGTCCAGAAAAGAACACAGATGGTAGATGTGGTGTTAGATTAATATATGAGGAATTATTTGGTTGAAAACTTTGAAAATACACTACAAAATCCTTCAAACTTTGGCATGTTATTTTAAATTAATCTCAGCTGGACCCGACAACTGCTACCAGCTGATGGCAGCTCTGTGTGAGATAAGGAATTAGATTCCAGTGCAGCTACCACGGGGTACAGCCAAAACCACAATTCCCGTTTGGAGTAACTGTGCCCTTGTCAGGCCAAAAATCCCCACATAGTAAGGGAGATGAAACTCCCTTATCCAGTTATTCCCTAGAAGGCCCCTCTGAGATAAGCTGAGAGACAGACTGAGATGATATGTATGTGTGAAAGGAGAATGAAGGCACGGCTCGTACTTCCATAGCACCTGTGCTGCATTTCTTCTTTGAATAGAGACATTCATGGTTTGAGACCCTCAGTCTGATAAATCAGCACTACTGCAATTATTTGAAAGAGTTGAAACTAAATTTTTTCTACTCACTGAAATGACAAGATGAGAAAATACAGTACAGAAAATACAGTACAACATATAGGCATGTTAGCATATTTTCTACTCTGTATCAAAATGAGAAGTCATTTAAATGTCTTTATTCTTAACCTTTTTAATATGGTATCAAATAAAAATTTTCACACTTATATCACCCTTCACCAAAAAAAATGAAGGGAAAAGATTTCTCTATGCTGAACATAGATTTATGTATGACCTCCATTAACATTAAAGAGAGCCTTTAGCTAAATCCCCAAGCTATGCAGCAGACACCTACACTTAATAATTTAGCCAAGAACTAAAAAGAAGGTGGAATAAGAACTAACAAATAGAAAAAAAAAAATATCAGCAGAAGTCAAACAGTAACAGGAATTCCAATGTGGGGCAGCAAAAACACTGCAGAAATTCATAGTTTTCAGAGGAATGAGGATGCTGGATTCAGGATCCTGAAGAGGTAAAAATAGA
Organism: Parus major; assembly: GCF_001522545.3. NCBI lineage: Eukaryota > Metazoa > Chordata > Aves > Passeriformes > Paridae > Parus > Parus major. The sequence continues at coordinate 43,488,336 of NC_031774.1, read as the reverse complement.
GGTGGTGTGAAAAGGAGTGACAGAAGTCCAAGAAGCTTAGAAAGCTCACTAGCCTATCATCAACTCCAGAAACAGTGGCCTCCATGATGGTGCAGGTTGGAAGATATGGTATTATTTTCCAGGGATGAATCAAAGTGACACTTTGTGCATTGTTTTGTTAGTGGGTAATTAGCTTCACAGGAAGAAATTTATCTGTCCCTGCTTCAGCAAAGGCAACAAGGAAGAAGATATATACGAACAACTCTGTGCTTTCCCAAGCAAAAAAAACCTCAAAGTAATACCTTAAGCCAGATGAGCTCTTGTTGTAGCTGGCTGTATATTAAACACAATTTTGCAGCATAAAAGTTCATTCTTTCAGTTTTCCTCTTTCTTGTCACACTGTAAGTGCACTGAAAGAAAATGAGACACATTCACAGATGAATATGTCAGTTCTGGCAATCTAAGCTGTTGTACCTTTTAACAACTTCTGTTCTCTTATCCCACGTCTTGTAAGTTAAATCCCATATCAAATCAGACCACTTACAAACAAGTACAATTTGATGTAAACAGAAAACTAGATTTAATGGAATCACACCAAGAATAATTTTGGGCCAAACTCTATATAACAGAATTTCTGCCAGTGAAGGTCGTCACATAGGAGCAGAAAATATAATAAACTAGTTTTTACTATGTTATCACCTTAGGATTTAACTATAGACAAACAAATGTCAGAAGGTATCATTTCCATGCCACGAGGGGCTGCAAAGATATATATTTTAAATTGAATAGCTATTTGAAAGGCAGAAAAGAAGTTGAATTTAAAGCAGTCTGACCCAGGGTAGCTGGTAATATCTAGTATGTAGTATGAGAAAGTATTTTTTACACCTGGAAGAGCTTTGCTGCAGAACAGGGTCCTTATGCAGGGCAGGCAAAATGAATAAAGATTTCATCTACCATGTGTTCTAGGAAAAGGCCAACTTCCTAAGGAGTTGAACAGGAAGAATTAAATTCAAGTATTAATTTAACATGTAAAGGACTTCTCCAAAGTGTAATTTGCACTGTGATTCAGTTAAGAAACTTATATTTGGTTAACATTTGCATAATTTGGTCAGCATTTGTGTGATGCCTGTTTCAAAAAATGTTCAAAACCCTTCTGCACTCATTCAAATCACAAATCACAGTTTGTTTCTGCTTCTGAAGTTCGGAAATTTATCTACAGTTTGTAAATTGACACCTCAAACGCTTTTTCCCTCTTGCAGACCAAGATGCCTTGGTTAACTCAGTGTCCATTTTGTCTTCTTATTTTGCATTCAGTCATATCTACAGTTAGATTATTTCTTTATGGATAAAGAATCACTAGAGTAAAATGTCGACAAAAAATTACAAAGACTATGTTTCAGAGTAAAAGTTGTAATCCATAAGTTGCATAGCATTAAACAGAGAAGAGCTGTGATTTATGATTGATATATTGAAAGGAGTTACAGTCACCAAAGCAAAATAAGAACACCATTGGAATGGCTGAGTGCTTTTCCCTCTCCCCTCTTCCCCCCTTCTCACTCTTCTATTATTGAAATGAATACAATGATGTTGACAGAGTTTATCAGGAATTTCTGAACATCAACATTTTAAATATACAGAATTTAATTTTTTTTCTTGCTTATAAATTGAAGAGCTGTCATCATTAATGGCATCATTTTGAAAAAGAAGTGAGAGTTCTAAAGAAAATCTGAAATCTGTTTTCTGAAATTTGTCAATAGGAAATACACTGTATGGGTGTATGTATGTTTATATGTACATTTTCCTGTGAAGCTTTTTTTCTCTTCCTCTGCATATGATACAGACTTACCCAGAGAAATGGTTTCAGAAGGGTTAAAGGCATAATATTAATGCTGTACTACTCTGATGTCAGCAATTTACAGCAGGATGGTGGGTTCCAGTGCCAGAAGCTATGGCACAGGAGAGAATGTTATTTTAACAGCATGATTCTCTATGAAAGCCTGTCATCTTCTGTTCCTGAGCCTTTGCTAATGTACTGAGGCGACATGCCCAGATAGAAAAGGAATGTTTTTCAGCTGTTATGTGGTGGCTATTAATATAAATACTGCTATACAATAAATATGATGCCACTGTTTGCCATCATTTTAAATTGACAATGGCATAGGAATCTCTTGGGACACTCTTTCTAAAGGGCCACAACCTTAATTCCTTATTCAGATGAAACTCTTAATAACCTAGCTCACAAGAAAGTTTCCTTTTAAGAATTTTAAGCCCCTGAGACCATCTGGGCACAAATACCATGCTGTGTCAGGCCACATTCGCTGTGACTGACAGGGCATAATGCAACACAAGTTTCTATTTTTCTGCATTGCTGCTCTCACACTCCTTAATATTTGCTTAGTATGCCTGACAATACCACAGTCAGATCCAGCACATGCTCAGTAGCAGAGAAGAGCTGAAATTCTGAACATTGTGACTGATGAACCATTTTGTCTAACAGCCCTCACAACTCACAGTGGATGAATAAAAAATTCAGCATTTAAGTCTTACCAAAATTTCCTTTCTTTCTGTTATCACTTTCCCAAATCACTCAGCTGTACTACAAAGATATATGTACTCATTTTTTGAAACAAAATAAAAGGCAAAGAGAAACTTTCTGTCTGCTAAGGAATTTTATGTATGACACTTTACCATTTTGTTTTGGCTAACAAGTTCTTGCAACATCATAGCCAATGACTATAGAGGTAATTCTTCAAGACTCTCACACGTGCCCTTCTAGGCAAATCATCAACAATGCATGTTCTCGAGAAGAACATAATTCTATTCTAAAAGAAATAATTCTGTCTATCCAACTCCTCAAGAAAGGAATGTGAGTAGCCAGATTGAGCAGATGAGCCGTAGTCACCTGAGCCAATTAGGTCACCCTAAGCAAACGTGGCACTTCAAGGTATCAGGTCACTCACAACATCAGCTTGGTAATCTGGGAGCAAAAAATTTCTGTGGAATCACTGGGAAAAAAATCTACAGAGAAATACATCTCTATATTTGAATTTCCTATCTGTCTGTAAAAATTAAATGCTTCTTGAATGTTAAATCAAAGTAACTGTAAATACTTTTTATACCAACAATAATGTGTAACATGCATGTATATATTAGTGCTCATATTTGAAATACAGCAGTGTAAAACTGGTTGTTCTACCTGTTCATACCTACTCATACATAATTCCTGCTCAGAAAGTTTACCACCTGCCTTTCATGTACTTTTTGCCTCCACTCACCCTGATCTGTTTTTCTGCCTAAAATACTGGAAAATGCAGAAGCATAACATTATTTCTCTTGTACATTAAAAAAGAAAGAAAAAGTGAGGGGGAGAAGTGGGGGAGGGTAGATCTAAACCCAACTCTGTGACTGCATGGCCGCTGGAAACAAAAATCAAAGTTTTACAATATCTCAGCAAAGGAAGTAGCTAATCACAGAAACAGGTGATCTGCTAGTCAGAGAACAGAGCTGCCATTTGTACAAGCACATGCTGTAGAACTAGAGGAGGCATCCTGGGTCAGTGAATCCAATTCCCTGCTATCATAAATAATCATGTCATATAATCCCATTCATCTCATTTGAGCTCCATCTTAAAACCCTTTTTATGAATTTGCAGAATAAATGCATTCATAGCTGGTTTATATTCATTTGTTCTTGTGTAACCTTGTCCTTTAGCAAAAAATAACTCATCTTCCTCCTGCCCCCCATTTATTTATAGAAGGCAATCATACTTTTTCTCAGCTATTATTTTGCTAGGCTAAATCCAGCTCTTCCAGTCCCCTCATGTAAAACAGCTTCTTCATTCCTCTAGTTATCAGAGCAGCTGGTCTATGTACCTGCTCCGGTTCAAACAGGCTTGTTTTTTTAATACTTTCTTCAATGCCCCAAATAGTTTTAACCCTTTCTGTTACTAATGATCAAAATTTCATTACCTACTGGAGATAGTTCACTTCAAGCATACTAACCTGTCCTTCCTTCCTTCCCTCCCTCCCTCCCTCTTGGGCAAGGCACTCAAGTGTTTTGTGATTGACTCACACATTCGAGTCTCCCTTCCCAGCTGTTGTTCCCCTAGCCTACAAGTTAAACCTTTTGTTACTTAAAATGTTTCAGTATTTTAATAATTCCATCATAATTCCATCTTAGAACAGTCAAAGAGTTTTCAGATATTGTGGCAGTACTCTCATGAGAATTTATCTTATATGTGTACCACTGGTTAATTTTATTCTTATAAACTAAATGTCTAGATGAAAATGCTAATAATTGTCAGCATCAAATATAAAGTTAGACGAATTCTAATAATACCTATGAAGATAAGTTACTGCATTTTTAAAGTCTTCCTTTTAGTTGTTTTACACTTAAAAAACTCTTTCCAGTCTCTAAGTCTCTAACTTTCTTTCTCATGCTAAAGAATTTCAACAGATCAGATGTTCTTTTGAAGTCTAGATAGAAAAAGTACATTATCATTTTCTTCAAGAAAAGAAGTTATCTTGTTAAACACAGCTATCAGGCTATTCTAGCATGACTCCCCCTCTATCTCTGACTAATGCAAATTGTATTCCATCCCATTTTACACAGATATTTATATTCTTAAATATTTGTCTCAAAATGTGTTTTAAATCCTTACTTATGAGAAGGGTAAAGACCCGCTAGCCACACTAACAAAGATAGTCACTTCCTTCTTTTTCTTCCTCTAAATATCTTCTCCAATTAGTGAAGAATGCCATGGATTTACTGTTCCAAATCTCCCAGGTGAAATTTACGCATCCTTAATATTTGCTGCATTCTCAGATGAAGAAATATCAGTTATTAAATGCATGCTTCCACCAGCTTTTCTCTCTGCCTTCACATTTTTCAGTGTCATCCCCACTGAAAACTCAATAACAGAGCTCTAACCCTGAGCTTAAGACTTAATTTAACTTATTTGGAATGAGTTATAAAATGAGTTTTGCTATGATAATAAGTTATTATAATATTATTATTGTTACAGACTAATCCTACATTGTCAAAAATTGCTACTGTTTTATTACCATAACTTCATAATTCATTAAAGCAAAAGAGAAGAAGACAATACTGCATAGGCTGAAGATTATAATCAGAAATACATGCTGCATAAGAAAGTATTTTGTGCAAAACATCTTAATAAAACATAGCTCAGTAACATGGGCTGGTCTCTTAGATATATGCAGATTAATCAGAATTAACCTGGCAGATAAATGCTGAGAAGGCACACAGTATTAGACAGAATGAAATAATCAGTGTTAAAAACATGCATGAAAAAGAAGATAGTACAACTTCTTTAACCATATGGTAAATGGCACTATTCTGAGTAGGAAAAGAATTGTTTGATTTGAACAATTGATATGAACAAATATGATTTGAAAATATATGCTATACATCACAGAAGGGAGAAACAGGGCAAGACAGACTAGTCAAAAGCAGTGGCCATCTCCAAAGGCTTCAGAAAGTCCTGAAGATTAATGCACCACAGATCCTAAACTCTTAATTGTTCACATTTGTTACCAGGTTTCTGAGCTTCTGCCCAGCTCCTGAATGATTAACTGCTGTCTTATTCACACCCATACAAGGGCACACAGAATAATTTTTTTTTCTACCTAAGAATGTCTTGTTATCCATATAAATAGCTTGCACTTATTCTGATCATAAATTCTGCAGCACTTAGTTCAGCAGGATAGCTCCTAACTATAGAGAATACAATCAATTTAAGAAACAGTTGACTTCCAGACCCTTGATCTGATCTAAGGAAAAAGACACTTAAGAATATTCTCCTTATCTACCTAATGGCTTTTGTATTACAGCATCATCTCCCTTCTGAGCTAAATACTTCTATTTTGTGAATGTCTCCTTACAACTGCAACAAATTATATTGTGAAAATGTGTTTCCTTTTCTGGGGGGAAAAAAAAATAAAAGCAATAAAACTGGAAAAATATCTCTCTTACTGTTGACTTCAGTTTTGAAGAATTTGAGATATTTAGATTTTTATGGGACATTTCATGCAAATACAGTCTTTCACTACATCATTAAGTGTTTTAGAGACAAAAGATGACAGTTCTGAGCAAAATTTCTGGGATTGGTCAGAATTTTTAACCCACTAGGACCAGAGGTTAAATTACTTGACCAAGTAAGCTCAGTGAGTCAGCAGCAGAGTAAGAAGAAAAAAGCCCCAGGAGTAAAATTTCATCTTTTTAGAGCCAACATAATTTTCCCAACATTTCCTGCTTAGCCAGGATTTCACTTCAGTTTCTATAATATGCTTCTGCCTCCTCTAATCACTAAAGCACAATGGCTCTAAGTGGCTCTTCAGTTACTAAACTTTTAAAGGCTGTTTTGATGGTGTTGCTGGTGATATTTTTTGCCCTCTCATGTACTTGATCTCACATGATTTTACAAAAGTGCTCATCAATCTTACTTCAGTAATACAAGCTTAGGCAAGTAGCTTGATTTAAAATTTACTGACACTATAATCCCTTTAAATAGTTCCAGCACAGCATTAACTTATTATAGAGAATGACAGTATAATGCAAAAATTGAATAAAGTAAACTATAAATAAAATTTCTGAAGAAAGACAGATCTCACGTCAGTCTATTTGCACCAAAGAACATGAGGTCAATGTACCATATTTGTGAACTTGATCTACAAACACTTCAGCAACTTTTGTTTCTACATACAGGTCTAACAATGGTAACATTTTCTGTCATAAATATTTGGAACCTGTGAAACAAAGAAAATAAAAAATCTGGAATTTTGAGCAGTCTGGAGAACATTTAATAGCCCAGAAGATTAAATTTTTCTTCTTTTAACAGCAAACAAACTGTTCAGATATTTCCTTACAGTAACTTTTTTTTTTTTTTAAGTCATTACTATACTTGATAAACTTATCACAAAAATTTGTAAATACCAAGTTGTTTATAGTCATTTTGCAGCAACACTCAAAAATCAGTAGAAGCTTAGCTGTGGCACCTTCAATACTTTCTTGAAAATCCTAATTTGCTGATGATAGTGGCTGTCCACGATTTTGCTCGATATGCTTGAGAAATATTTGAAATTGAAGAAATTATTCTTTGATTAAGTGATTATATTTTTAACCAATTCAGATGGACATATTTTCCAGTGCAATTTTACCAATGATATTCAATCTGGACAGCTAAAGTTCTCACATTGCTGAGATAACGTTATTGCTATTAATAATCTCAAAGAACCTCTGAGTTTGAAGGCATTGCGTAGAGCCTCAGATGGCTGCATAAAGGTCATTATTTTAATAGCTATAACATTAAAAATACTGGAAATTCCATACACTTGGCTTCATTGTCCTGTATGTTTACCTTCAAAAAGCCAGAAATTATTGTGACAGGAAGAACACTTGCAGGAAACATAACACTACATAAATGACACTCCACTGCAAGCTAACCTTATGGTAATATAAATATTGATGTTATTAATGCCACCTAAAATATCCACTGAAAGTATCCAATTAGAAATACACCTGCCTGTCTTGTGTGCAGTGTAGCAGTTTATGTCAACAAGGCATTGCTTCTATTGCAATGTTCTATTCTAAACAGATTTATAGCTCTGATGTCCTTCAGAAAGGGAAAGGAGATTGAGGAGATGCACAATGGGAGTAAGAAAGGACCAGAAAAAGAAAGAAAACCCAAATGCACTCAGTGTTTATAACATAAATTACATAGTATCTTTGTACAGATTTCCACAGAGTGTGATTTCAGCTACTGGCTGCACTTCAGGTCACTTCTCCTGTGTGAACGTGGTTTCCTGACCTGAATGGAAATTTAAACATTTTCAAGGGTTTAGCAATTAAGGCCTAAGGATATAATATCTGAAAGATATACATAAGAGACCATATGAATAAGTGAGTGCCTGGACAAAAACACTACCAGTGTTCACTTGACTCTCACTGCTATTTCAGAGCCTTGGGTTCTAAACTACCTAAGGCTCCAATTGAAGACAATCTTGTAGTCAGTGCATTCTCTGTCAGAGAAGAAGATAGGAATCCTATGGTATGGCTCAACTCTGATCAATCAATTTTGCTATTCCAAATGACCAAACACGGTTAATTAATTTATCATAAGCAGTGAGAAGGTTTCCTTATGGCAGCTCCGCCTGCTCTGCCACTGCAGACGTATTTTCAACACTAATACATCAGTGGTTGTCAAAGCTAATTCCATCTGTGCCTAGAAATGAGGTTTACATAATTTCTTGGAGACTATATATTAATTTTTGCTTTTAGAAAAATATCCTGATGTTCTGCTTATTTGAGACAAAGGCTGAAAGAGTAAAGATGCCATTCCAGCTAGTGGGACAAGTATCATGATTTTCAGTTTCTCAAAAAATGCTCAGCATTTCTCATTCTTTTTTTGGATGATATCAGGAAACAACCATGTTTCAGAAATGCAGTTTATTAGGTCTGTGAAGAATTTGAGCCTGCATGTTCCAAGTGTATATGGGAAATACAAATAGATATATTGAATCCTGGTTTTATAAACTTTCTTTAGATCATTTAGGTTCAAACTAGTTTTTACATGGTTTTGATTAAAAATGTTAAGATGCAGTACTGAGCCTGAATCATACTCTGAATTTCTGTGTAGTAGCTTAGATTCCAGGTGCCCATATAATAAATTCTTGTCTCCCTTTGTGATGCATTCTTGTCTCAGTGCCCATGTTCTACTGAAACAGGAAAAGGAATACATCCTTTTCCAGGTGGCTTGTAGGACTTGACAGTAGAGCTAAATCTTGTAATAAAATCACAAGTTAAGCTTTTTTATGTGGCCATTTATTGGACAGATGCTCCTTTGCATGACAGGGAAAGCATAAAGACCTCATAAACATATTAAGAGTTTTAGCAACTACTCAATGTAGCCTTAATTAACCATAAGGGACATGGAAAAGGTAATCAGAAGAAGTTACCCCGTTTCTTTGATGTCAGTGGGAATTATCTGTATTGATTTTTCTGCAGGACAAACCATCACCTTTGACTCTAGGAACTTCAGACACTTTTATTAAAACAGAGAATCTTAGCTGTTTCAGTGCTATTATGCCAAACAAATACCTAAAAATACCTAACTACCTAAAACATCCAAATTAATCAATTGACTGTCACAATGGACTGGTATTAAATTTCAGGGGTTTCTGCAACTCAAACTTGTGTTTAGGACACCAAATATCATCAGATATTTAGGACACCAGTGTATCATCAGATACACTGAATATTGAATCAGTAATTGGATGCCATATTTCAGCCCACTGGAGCTCGCCCAGTATGATATTGCAGCATTTTCTCTTCAGGAAACACTTGGGAATGAAAATTTCACATATATATGAGAAATAGCTTGGATAAACTGCATATTACAAAAAATTATTCTAACATTCTTTATTAGGGAAATTAGTTTGGGAAGTTCTAGCAGAGACAAGTTGTGCAAACCAAGATGTTGGAGACGTGCAAAAAAACTTTCCCCTGAAATAAATATTAATTCCTCACATGTCTCTAGAAGGAAACTGGTTTGGACAAACTGTATTTTGCTTCTATTTCATTTAATTATTTGCATCAACATTTACCAAGGGGGATTGGTCTTTGCTTAAATTCTCATTGCATGCCAGACTACCTGCTGCCCATTCTTATTGCTTTTATTACTTATTGCTGTTGTGTTTTGGACTTTGCAAGCGATACTGCTACAATTTAAATTATAAAAAAAAAATAAATAAAAAGTAACCATGAGAGAACTGGATCTTCAAAAACAGCTTTTACTTCAAACTGTCTCAGATTTGTATTTTAGACCATGCTAGGTTTTGAAATTAATCTTTCTCAAAAAAGCTAAAAATATAAAGGTAGTTCTTCTTAGTCCTTTCAATGGAGATAATTGGAAGAAATTTCCACTGAAAGAAATTTATTTAGGTATGTGTGGAGACCTTGAAAAATGGTTATCATGTTCAAAACTTAGTGACTTTTACTGGGATTGAAAGTATGCAGAATTCTGAAGGACTTGACCTCAGCTGCAGAAACTGCTTCTCAATTTTTTTGATCTAACTGGAAACAGAAGGAGCCAATGTCATATGCAGCATGAAACAGAGGCCTGCATTTCACAGCACTTATATCTTAGTCACTTTTGGGAGAGAGCAGGAAGGTAGGGGAGAAATTTAAAAAACTTCTATTGTTTTAGCATGAAATGACTGTGGTACAACTGCATGATTCTTAAGCTTTAGGTAAAAATAAAGCAATCATAGATACTGTTGAGTAAGTAATGTTTTTAAGTAGTTAATTTTTAATAAAGTAATGTGGAGTTAATTGTAGCAAAGCCCCAAGAAGTCAACTATTCCTGCCTGGAGATATCAGTAAAAGTGATATATACATATGTTGCAGTCATGGTCTCTTTGTTACAGTATTCTTCGGATTTTTGTTGTACTTTATGGAAAGCCTTACAATGTCCTTCATCTATACTCCAAATTCATTTATTTATATAGAAAAGTCAGATATTTTGAAGCTGCAGTTTCATTAGGAATCATGTGATTGTAGTAGCATTTTTAATGCTTGGACTGGAAGCAGACAATTGTTTTGTTCAGTTTATTTTTATTATTCTCCCAGGCCCTTCATGTAGCAAAATGGTGATACATACTAAGGACTTGTAGGAGCTTCTCTACAGGATGGCATACTAATCATCAAAATAAATCAAGAAGTTCTACTCAGTGTGAAAATTTAGCTGTTTGTGGAATGCCATTTTTTAAAATTTATATTAAAAAGCAGAGGGTCCTTTCACTTGTCTCTATTACTTAGTATATTTAATGAAAATTTAACACACATGAACTTAACACACATGAATTTAACACACAAATGAATTTTTGAACATGCTGTTTGGACTAAATATAGTGCTTTTGATTGTATTTTCAAAAGTGTTGTGGATTTTTGCAATTGCAATTGCTTTTTAAACTACTATGGATATAGGTAGCATGCACAAATAGGCAGATCACTGTAGCTGCCCATTTGATTTGTCAGTGTACTGATATCTGTATATTGATTCATAAACCACGAGCACTCTCTACTTCAGGCATTTCAGGTCTGTACATGCTGTGTTTCTGATTAAATACAGCTCCAAATATGTTTTGCCTGTGAATTGGTCTGATACAAAGATGTTCATCTTCGTTCTGTTTTATCCTATAGGGAAAGATTTTAAACAAGGATTAAGTCCCTTCATTTTAATTTATGTAGATGTAAAATAATTCCAGATTTTAAAATAAACTTATATTTATACTGGAGAAAAATCTGTGGTGAAAGTGTGACCAGTCATACTTTAGTTTTTGCTATTTCAGGTTTTACAATTCCTTTTCCCCTGTTGGTAATGATACATCATCAGAAGACTTAAACAGTGAAAAATTATGAGAAAGATCCCACTCTATTTAAGAGCAGGAATATGAGATATGGTGTTATTTATTTCCCATTATTTTATTTGCAGCATAGCAATTAATTTAAGGGAGAAGTTCCCCAAATGACTGTCAGCAATTATAGAACACGAGTACTTATTTATAATAAGGAGAATCTTCCTCCTGGAAATTGCTTGAAAAGCCAGAAATACACTGGGATCATGAATTCGACTTGTGTAATTACCTGAGAGAAAGGAAGAGGAGATTTTTTTCTTGTCAGATCAGTTCTAATCTCATTTTCCCACTGCCTAAAATGACAGCTTTGTACCGATATCTATTAGTGAACCTGTGGACTCCTTCCTCTCTGATAAGAGACGTTAAAATAGATGGAATCATAGTACCGTGAAAATGCAAGCCTTTAATCTCGGTGGGAAGACCTAGGTATCAGCACGTCTAGGGCTTTAAGCATTAGAGGTTACAACAGAAGGGCAAAGTGAGGGAGAGGGAGAGAGCAAGGCTGGGAGAGAGATGCTGTATGTAACATTTCTAGAAGAACCATCCATTGGGAGTAATTTTTGAAACATTGTTATTTGCAGTTGGAATATGAAACACAATTGATGTCATTTTGCTAATTCCTTATCTAGAGTGTGCATGTGTATCAAGTCAGTGGGGTTATAAACATGATCAATGCACCCATAACTTACTGTGTGTACAAACCACTGCCCTGAATTTCATGATCAGAAGGGAATTTAAAGGTTTTCAATTCTGACTGACCAGGTCTCATGTTGAGTATTAATAATTCTCTGCATGCTCTAAAGACATGTAATCTTATTGAACATCACAGAACACTTTTGGAATGGCAGCTTTCACTAAAGTTTTACATATTGGTGTTAGGTTAATATGGTGATGAGCAGAATAAGATCACATAGAACAGAATGCAATGTGTCTCATTATTATTCACTTTGTTTTATATCTAGTTCCAAAACATTGTACTAGTTTCTATAAAGGAAACAATGACTAAAGAAATGACACATTTATTATCAGACATTAGCAGCCTCTGGGGAACTACTGAAATTTGTACCAGAAAAAGGCCACTAAATCCTGAATGAGAAAACATCACTGGTTACCAGCTAGCAAAGTCGTACTGTAAATTCTGGAGATAAATATTCACTGCAACACAGCAATACTGGATTTTCTCCAGTAACATTACAGCAGTTGTCTCATGCTTTTCTTGTCTTTCTTAGACAACACCACCATCAGAATATGCACAGCTATAAGCCTAACTGAAATTTAAAAATGGAAAATTGATAGAGGATTTCTGTCATTATCCTCCCTGCTCCTGCAATAGAGAGCTCCTGCAGCAGGAGAAATTATTTAATTCATTAAGATAGAATAGTTCAAAATTTACTGCAAGTGGCAAAAGTCCACTGTTGCATTGATAAAGCCATTATGACTGTAGTCCTCTAGCAGAAGGAGATGACAGTTAGGCTGGTAAATATTTTAGAGCCATATTGTATGCCCAAAATGGTCACATGCCTGTGAAAATCAAGCTACATTAGTTATAGCAATGGTGGAGTGCATGAAAAATGTCACGAAAACATGCCAGTCACAATGGGCACAGCAATTGCTTTGAGATGGATATAAGGATCATAACTGCAGTATAAAATAGATGCCTCAATAAATTACTGCACAAATGACTCTGAAACTCCAAACTGTGTGGCAAATAACTGCAGCAGCGCTGTAAACTTGACCTTAGGCAATTGCATGCCCAAGCATTTCCAGTTAAATCAAGGAAAAAAATATTTACTTTGTGTGAGAGATTTGAAGAGCAGGGTCCTCTATTGATTCTGAGGAAGCCAGGGCACAAACAGCAGTGTCAGCTCCCAGACTGCAATCCTTTCCCCTTATTGTTTAAGAAGGAAGGCTGGCCTACAGTCATGGCACTAACAAGGAGCTCAACAGAGAAGTTTTTGGTTTTATGTTGTGGATAATTCAGCTGTAAACTGTTTGAGCCCTGATTTACACAAGTGCTACTACACATCTAATATCAAGCAGCTTTCTGAATCTGCGTGTGCATCAGAATTCATTGATCAAATGCTGTTCCTAACTCTTCCTCTTATCTCATGTTTACATTCCCTCTTTTTATGTCAAGAAAAATACTGTAGCATTTGTTTCTGATAATGTGCTTTTTACGAGGACTTGTACAGTGTGTCTGAGGCTCACGGCTGCTGTGTAAGAACAGAGGAAGAAGAGCATGTGGAGGTCAAAGAGCAGTTTGTCTTCCTTACCTAACAAATCTTTTCACTTCTGGCAAGGGCTGGAAAATAAGGCTCTGTTAATAGTGGTAGGTTTACCAGAGTCTACCTTTCACTTTATATAGATCACCAAAGACTATGCTTGAATTTCAAATAGTAAGAAAAAAATTTGTATTCAGCAAGAGAAACCCTGTGTCGTTTACTCCCCCTGTAAGTTTTTTAAATATTGCACTTTTTTGTTATTTCTTTTAGATTGTTAGAAAAAAATTAATCAGAAACTGTAACACTGTTTCTGTTGTCAGGAATGACATGTTGACTAATTTCTTACCCTAGTAAGGGTATATTTATTTCCACTTGTTCTTCATTTGTCTGAATTGTCTAATAAAGACTTCGCTAATTCGACAAAATTTGAGTTTTCTCCAATTTCCTAAAATCAATTATTTAAAAACATGTTTGGCTAAATTTTAGTGCTCAGGAAAAGGGAAGGCAGATACCACCAAGCAAATCATCACACACGAGTTCCCTGGCACAGTTCCACTGAAGCAGTTCAGTCCCACACCTGTCCTGGAACTATTCACAGAGCTAATCTATGCAGTAGTTATTCCCGTGTGGGCAACTATCCATGAGAGGCTTGACTGAGACCAGCCAAATTCATCTGCCTTGTGTTTTATTACTCACAGGAAGCTTGATCTGAAAGAATGAAGGGCTAACATGTTAACTCATACCGTGCCATTTTTCCACTGAGCTTTTTTTTTTTTCTCTTTTTCAGTCACAGTATCTGAATTCTAGTCAGATTCTTTACTGGACTTTCTGTGAGATAACAAGTAAGCAAATAACTAGAATTACATGGTGTTCCAAATATTATTGCTACCACAATACTCATGGAGAAGGCTGACACTGTAAAAAAAATTGCACACCCTCACTAACAAAGCAAGGACATATATCTTTAGTATAGCCTTCACCATGAATTATCTCCTTCCTTCATATAAAGGGCTCAGACTTGGTGCTGATGCTGATTGTGGGCATTTGGTGTGCCTGGGGGAAGAGAAATGCCAACCCTCCCATATGTACACTCACAGGGAGTTTCTGCAGCCACTGCTGGTTTAGTCCTCTAAAAGTCTGCACCACTTTTCTCCCCTGGCTGCAGAAGCCAGCGCTGAACTCTGCCCTGCCTTCAGCTGCAAGAGGCAAAAGCATACTGCAGACCACAGCCTAGAGTTTGATCAATGTTTGACCTAGCCAGCGATTTAATCAACAGGACAGCGTGAATGCACTGATGACGCAGAAAAAACATCACAATTCTGAATGTTACAGCACACAATGAACATTTTCTCCATCAGGTTTCTTACAAACAACAGCAATAAAGACCCGCTTTGGTGCCATTTGCTCCCATGGCACTGTCCACATTGCTCCCCTAATTCAGTCTTCTTTTTGTCACATAAGGGATCTCTAATCTCTCTCAGATGGGATGTCTAAAATAGCTGCCAGAATCTATATTATATACTTTAAATAACAAATAATATTAATTATTTCCCCTTGATTATCCACATAAACACACTTTCTGTGAATAAATCCATTCCTGAGAGGAAAATTTAAGACTAGTTTCTCACTGACTGCTTTATACATCCCATCTTTACTCTGTATCTGTTTTTTCTTATAGTCAAAATGCATAGTTTCTAAAGATACAGAAATGAGAACACAGAATAATATTAATAGGGAATAGGCTAAAGAACAACAGACCCACAAAAACAGCAAGGGTTCTGTTTTATATATAACACTCTGAGAAAACATTAACTGTGTGATAATTCAAATATGCTATGCCCACCACAGAAACAATGAGGGGAATGCAAGAGATCCTTTTGTCCCATCTTAACTTGTCCTAGAAGATGCACTGTCCTGCTTCTCCCTCTCATGGCAGTCATTTTCTTCTCAGATGAATAACACCTTAGGTGGCTAAAACTGTGATCACTAGAAAATTCTGATTTTCTGTTGCACATAAACTTATCTCTGGACTTCATTTGGTCTGGACAATTTTGATTACTCACTTCCATCATATTTTTCAGCTACTTTCTAGTTACTTTCCCTTTCAAGCTTTTATCTTTCCTTGGCACAAGACTTCAATAATCGACTTTCAAAAATTATATGAGAAATATTTAAATGAAAATAAAAGCTTCTGTTAGCATTATTATTTCAGTTTTGATAGTATCTTTAGGATACTTGTCCTCAGTGCACCTGACATGACAGACATAAGAGGATGAACTCCAGCTTAAAGATCCTTCTTAGCTGAAGAGCTAACTAAAAATTCTGATTCAGCCTATGCTGTCGTATGTATTTAAAAAGTAGAGACAGTGAAAGAGAGAAATAGGAGAGTAGAATGCTGCTACCAGAATACAAACACATGTCAATTAAAGTACCCCAGACAGTGGGAAGGCAAATTTCATAGCAAGGCTCCAGGTCTTTTTTTTATTTCCTATTGTATTAAATAGGAGATAATCTTTTAGCGTGGCACTGAAAGAGTTAAAAAGATTGCCTTCCGACAAGCATTGGCTATCAATCAACACAAGACAATATACAGTGCTATATTTAAACACCCCTTCCCAAGATTGCCAAGTGTTTTTTCACAAGACTTAAGCAGCCTGCGAAGCGACACTGATGTTATCTGAAATTTAGAAGTGTTTATTCTCCTGGTGCTCAGAAAGGATCATCTTTCTGCAGCTGGTTGCCTATACTAGAGCATGCCTTCTCTGGGTCAGCACACACATAACCAGACAGTCACTCAGCAGCTTGTAAAATATGATTGCATGTGAGATATTGATGGCCTAAGGGAAGTTCTGAATATCAGAGGTTCATAATTAGAATATCTATGCATTTGATTCAATAGAGTTTCCATCAATGTCACCGACATGAGTGGTTATGAATTTCAGAGTCATCTCGGCTCATACGGGCTGATTTATGTACTTTCAGTTTTGGACAAATGAAGGGTGAAGAGTTAAAACTCTTGTACCTAGAGACCTCCTTATCCTTTGAAGGGCTCTGAAATTTATAATTGCCTCTCCTGGTACTCAGGATCAAGCTCCACACTTGGTAACTCATGACCTATTTATGATCATGCCATCCATCCACTTTCAGTCGTTCTGTCCTCTTATCTGTAAATCCACAGTCACACCATGTAGGATGTGTGGATCTGCTGATAAGACATTTTTGCAGGAAAGAGAATCTGGGCAGATCAACAGTTCTGTTGCCAGAGCTGCTGGCAGCAACTCTAACATCTCATTTATTCCAGATTTATAAAGATCCACTGTGCTGATCTGAGAACAGAGCTCAGCGTTTGACTTCTGTGATAACAGACAAACCTGTATGTGGTACTAAATATAAAGTTAAATAGATACTGATAAAATTATCCAGTGTGGAACAGAAAACAACCATCTTGTTAGCTCTGAGATTTCCACAGCTCCTGAACTGTGGGCTTGAGAGACCTTTGATTTTGCTTTTGGGTTTGTTTTAGTGGGTTTTGGATGGTTTTTTTTTAATTGTTATTTGGTTTTCTATGACAGAATTTTACTGGAATTATACATAACTAAAAACTAAGGTTCTAAGTTATCACACAAGAAGAGATACAGAACCCTGCATCCAGAATTTAAAATGAAATCAAATTTCAACATTTTTCTTAAGACTGTATTGAATGGAGTAATACTTGTAAAAACTGTCCTGTATTAACTGTGGAGAGAAAGTACTACAGTAGAAAACCAAACAAGCTAGAAAAACTCATATAGCAGTTTCCATTTCAAAGTTCTGTAGTATCAGTCTTTGCCCCACTACCTAGGTAAATAATAAAAAAGGAAGATGTTAACTAAGCTTCAGGAGGAAGCAGATTTTTTTAAATGATCTTTTGTTACTCTAATTCTCTTGAATATATCTTTTTGTTGGTTTTTTCTGTATTTTGTGTGTGTCCCCAAATGCATGTATTTCCATGTTTATCATCTTAAATACATAATACCACATGAATAAAAAAGATTTGAAATGGAGATTTTTATAGGTTTCAACATGGATAAAGGAACTAGAGTAACATTACTGTCATGCTCTGCCACAGATGTTTAGGCATCTCTAGGCAATTATAAGGAACTTGGCTGTGTCTGTGGCATTCAAAGTGCACATTCTTAAAAGAATGAGAGGTGTCCATTATGCTTCTTTCTTTCCTAAGTATTTCCACAGCTATAATAGTAGACACTTCTCTCCATGAGTAAAGACTGTAATTCTGCTGCACTACTGATAAACAATAAGGTTTTGAAGTTAGTTTTGTTACAGTGAAAGTAATTTCTCAAATAATAATAAAAAAAGGCTTCTACTGGCAAACTGCATTTTACAATTTACTGTTGAACTGTTCAAGAGGCAGCTCTTCACTGAGCAGCATGGCACAGGGCCAGAACGAGCTATTTCAAAAATCACTGTTAGGCATATACCAATTTGATACACAGGATTTAGCAATATAGAGAGAATCACTGTCTGTATGTGATCAGGTTCTGTTAAATTTTAGCAGTCCCTCACTGTATACTCATCTTCAGTGCGAGAAAATTTGTTCTTAGAAAACTAAATCTGTTTTAAAGAAGGAGAAATTTATCAGGCTGGATAATGGCATGTTTTATTTGCTTAGTTTACTTACTTGGTTTTAGAAATAAATTTTCAGGGGGCAGTTAAATGATAAAATATTGAAAAAGTTTAAATTAAAAGAGAAAATGCTATGAGCATATTAGAGAGAAAAGTGTGAGCTGTTGGTTAGTCTTTCCTGTCTTTTCTGTCTCCACTTTCTCTTCTCCAATGAATAAGGTGGGGGCTTGCAGTAATGGAACTGTACAAGATTATGCAACATGAATATAGAACAGTAATATATTTAATTGGAGTCCTACAATCACCAGATCTAAGATAACATCAATTCAGGTATCAGAATGTTTCAGCTTTTATTGGTTTTGGGTTTTTTTGTTTGGTTGGGTTTTTTTTGTTTGTTTTTTTATTTTACATAACAAATGATGAAACTTAAGAGCAAGTTATAAACTGATATAGCTTAAGAAATAATGTGTAGTCTTGGAGCATTTGTGACTAACTCCAAAGCTAAGTGGTTAAAGATAAGAATAAGGCTAAACCTAGATGATCCAGTGAGATGGCCTGCAAAACCAGACGGACAAGACTGTTAAATAGGGTACATTTAGTTGGATGCAAATCTCTCAATGACACAAGAAGCACCACCTAGGAAAAACTTCCTAGATCACAAATGAAATTATAAGGCACTGCTAACAAATACTCCTTCATTTAGAGACACCTGACATGGTTTCAGTTAGTATTTAAGGCATGAAACAGGCTCACTGAAACTTCTTCACTTACTGAAATCAGAACTCATTAAATGATATGCACACACGATGTCTTGTCTACAGATAGTTTTTACAGAAGTAAAAACTTTGTGCCTGTGACAAACACATACACTGCTACAATCCTAGTAAAGACACAATTCTAGTAAATTAAATTACTTTTACCTACATAGCTTGTTTTCCTGTACATGTGTGAAGAAGCTGCTATTAAAAGCATATATACATTAGGATAACCAGAGACATGCTGTTGGGGTTGTATCATCTTCAATTACAGCTAAATGACATCACTTTGAGTATTTAAATCATTACTCACATGAGTAATACCTAATAATGAGAAGAGTGTCTGTGAAATTAACTTGCCAGTGAAAGAGAGAAGGATTGAGTCTGGAATCAAGTACAATAATTTTAAATGCAGTTCTTCAGCTGTGAAGCTGTATTTCATAAGCACAGATGAGTTTGCTACAGACTCTTTCCATTGACCTCAGGAGCAACACCTCTTGGGAGCACCTCAGCTTTTTTACCCTGTATAGAAATTTCCAACACACTGGAGAAAAAGTACACCTTTTTTCTTGTTGTTTAGTTTGATTTGAAGCTCACCAACAAAATTTATTTTGAAGTAATTTTAATTATATACACTTTGGAAGTTCTGAGGGAGATGATGAGAAAGTCACAGCCACCTATACATGTAACACATACAAAAACTGTATATATGTGCATGTACACATATGTAACCTACATTTCCTTTTCAAAACTGCATATTAATTCTCATGTTCTTTGAGTATGATATTGATTGAAATGGTTTTTTGGTGTCAGCTTCCAATGACATTGTAAAGGTCATCTTTTTCCTCTATAGGGAAAACATTCAGGAAATCTTAAGAGAAAGAAATATTTGTACCCTGAACCTACAGGTCTGCAGCTGATGACCCTGTGACTGCAGTTTGACCATGTTTTGGTCCTCTGCAGCCTGTGAAGAGGGAAGACTGTGCCTGAGCATCATGACAGCCCCCCAGCACTCCCAGGACGTGCTGCTGGAGGACTTTCCCACACAGACAACCCTTCCAGAGATGGTGTCCCTTGGCTAACTCCTGGGGAACAGCTTGGCCAGGCAGGAGCTGCTAGTGCAGCACTGCAGGAACTGCCAGAAAAAGCTCTGCTCTTTAGTTTAATTTGACCTATTGGTTTTCTGAAGGAATGACAAAGGCTGCCAGTGAGAACTGGGAGTAACACTGCAGTGCACTGATTTCTGTTTTTGGGAGGTGCGGTTGAGGCTTTTCATCCAGAGATCTCACCATCTCTGCTCTCAAGAGGTCATGTAGTACTTCCATATAGTTTACAGTATTTACCACAAGAGAAGTGTGTAGCATCAGCCTGCCCAGGCCTTCCTGAACACAGATGTACATGACAATGAATGCCTTATAAATCAGATATGGAATTTCAAAATCTTTTGCTTGTAATGCTCCCACAAGATCTCAGACATTTAAACAATCATGAAAATTTTGACTGAAGAGAATTTTTGGAATTGTTTTAGTTTAATTTAGACATCTAGAAGGAACTAGCTTGATATCTATATGAAATTTTTAAGATGATTAGATTACCAATGACAACTTGGACACTATAAAGAACTTTGTCCAAAGAGCAGAACTTCTGTCACTTCCTCCAAACCTTTTCACTGTGATATATTCAAAATTAAATGATGATAAAGGGAAATAAGTACTGAATTCTGTGGCTCAAGGTATGTCTCTGCCTGGGCCAGGATTTCCAAAAACACAGTGCAGACCATCACAGTAATCTACAGATTGTTTTACTTCAAAATGTTTTGACTGCAATCTTTAATCCAAACCCGTTGCATCGAATTACAATGATAACTTATATTGTGAATAGTTAGCTGGTGTTTAAGAGTTATGAAAATTGCCTGTTGACTTGAAGGCCAGGCCAGAATATCATCTGTGACATCTAATATTCTGCTTAGTAAGGGACAGATCCTACAAAGCACTGCCCAGGGCCTGTTGGAAGCAGGTCACCTCTCACCTGAGGCCAAAGTAAAGCCATCACTTTTCACAACCAAATCTGGCAATGATCTGATCCTGTATATCAAAAGATTTAGGTTCTTTCCTGAAAGGACTTAGCAGTTTCAAAGACAGTACCTTTGAATGATAAACAATTTTCAGTGTCATATGCCTTTTTAAATACATCCTTGCATTAAACTTGGCTATAAAAGGTTTACCAAAAAAAATCCAAAGCAAATAAAATAGTCATATCTTGAAGTAAAATAAAAGAAGACTGTTTCTAGGTAGAGTTGTTTCTTTTAAGAAGGGAAACTTGACAGACCTTGCTCTGCATCATGAAGTTTTCAGGAATGCTGAATAGACCATGATGGATTTGTTTTAAGTCATGCTAGTATTTAATTTTGATGCAGTTCAAGGGGCCACATCAAAAGAAGGAATCAAAGACAGAAAAAAATCAAACAAACAACCTGTTAACTGGGAAAATCATCAATTAATAAAAAAGGAAAGGTATAAGAAGGTCCCAACACCTTTCACCCGTGGCTGAAAATATCAGATTAAATTGTAGTATTCCCGGGGCATATTATTTGATGTGATTAGAATATAATTTGTTAAACAGAGTAGAGCTTTTATTTCAAACACTTCTTTCCTGAGTATCATTGACAGATTAAGGTTTAGGTTTGTTTAAAATAAATGAATAAAACATGTCATCATTTTAATGATGATCTTTTTGTGGTTGTTTTTCTTTAAAAGAAGTCAGTAACTTGAAAGGTATGGGTTTCACATAGCTGTAGGGAAACTGAAGCTCATATCTTCAGTGTATATTAAAACAGTCATCTTTAAAAAAAATAACAACTTATTATACTATATTATTCTTTTCTACTCTTATTCTTTCTTTTTTAGTAAGAAAAAAAATACAAATGTTTAAAAAAAATAAAATAAAAACCAATTTTTATACCTTAGGGCAAGTTCCAACTCTTTTGGTTTCTTGATGAAATAAATAAAAAGGTTTGCAGAAAGACTACTAAAAAGACTGCCCAAGGGGGAGGGAAGGAAACACCTAAAAACATCACATTACCAAGCGCTGAGGTAATCAACTACAATCTGAGAAATGTCAAACAGTGGTATTCATCTACTCGAAGATTTTGCTGATCAAGTCCTTAACTGCCATTTACAATCACTAACTAAAATATGGAATATAGTTGTGGATATAAACAAGGGGCAAATTAGTATTGGAAAGCTGGGTTTAATAATCCCCTAAAAGAGTCCATCTGTTTTATAAAGACCCTTTTTTCCTTGATCTCTGACATGTATTCTTAATATAGACAGCACCGGATTTTTTTTATTTATTTTGGTTTTTTACATTTTTTAAACACCCTGCTACTATAAACTCTACTCATAGAATATCTGATCTGAGTGTTTCTCTCAAGTTTCAATTATGTAAGCACTAAGGGGCAATAAAACTGCACACAGGTTTAGCCTGCTTTAGAGTAAGTATTATAACATCAGAAAAATATAAATGCAATTCCTTTATTGCTGAGGTTCAATAGCACTGGTTACTTATTTTTCTAATTTTTGCAAATATTTATCATATTATCACTGGAATAGCTGAAACATTGAAAGCACTTTCATGTTTGGAAATGGAGTTCAGTTTTGTTTTCCTGCTTAAAACACTAGAAAATCAAATTGTTTGCAATGAATATAAGATAGATAACCTAATAAACTAGGTGATTTGCAGGTGTAAAAGACTAAAACAATCTATAGCCTGTGTTTCCAATCCACTGTGGTGAAGGGAAAAAACACCATTGACTACACCCTTTTCACAGATAGAGGTCACTAATGGACTGGATTTGAATCTGCCTAGTGAAAGCCTGAAAGTTACATGAAAGTATCCTAGACAAAAATGAACTCTTTTTGAGATTAAAGAGGTAACAGAAATGATTAAGAAAAAAAGCTCTCACCTTTCTGAAGAAAGTATTATCTTAAGTGTGCCTTCTTTCTAGTCCTTTAAATAGACAGTTCAGTGCCGGAAAAGCCTCACAGTTGTACTTGTTTTGACTCCTTTTTGTTTTCTTCACTTGTTTAAACTATGTCTCTCTTTCTCTGCTGCTGGAAGGGTAGGGAAGTCAGCCCTAATGACATCCCACACTTTAGATACTGCTATTTTAAGCAGTTGAATGCAAGCACATTCTCGATTCTTGAAGGAAAGCATAGCCTATGTAATGCAGATTCCAACTGGAAGGGTGTAGGGTTGCGCAAAGGAGATATGTCTACATCCTAAATCAAACTCTCCAGAAGGCCAGGATATAAATGTGACTTGTAACAGTGGCTCAAATTAGATCCAGACTTCCCCAAGCCAAACACAGATAACATCACCTTATACAAAATATAGGGTGTACTTGTGTGTGAGGAGCGACTCTTAAGAAACCTGGGTGCATTCCAGCACCACTTCTTGCTAAAGCCTTGGACTTTGGAAATGACTGTTCTAGTCACAGGTAGTTTTATAGACACTCTATTTGCACAGTGCTCTGACTTGTTTTACCTACAGTACTCCAGGCCTGAACTCTCTTAACTGCCTCGCTACCATATCAGGACACAGAACAACCATTGAAACAGCTTCTTGAAATCTCTCCTCACATAATTTTCAGAAACAAGACCAACACTAGAATTCTAACATCACTTTTGTCACGTAGAAATAATGACTTTGAAATCACATCTGTTATGTCTTTTTTTATTATGCAATGTTTAGATCTTTTTTATTATGCAAAGTTTATGTCTCAGTGATAACATTGCATATATCATCACTTTCAAAAAAAGGAAAGAAGGGTGGGTAGAGATATAGGTACAGTACCTTTTAAGAGTTTTGGAAAAAAATGCCAGGATGAACTTTTCTCCTTCCAAAAATACATATATTGAAAATCAATTCATTAGCTTTGTCTTAAACTACAAATATATAAAGGTCTTTCTTTGGATAAAGACCATGTCAATGAATGAAGCAAGGAATTAAGTCCATGGAAATTTGTGGGGGGTTTTGCATGGTTAGTTTGGTTCATTAAACCCAAGCACTGATCAATCTCAACCTCTAAACTGGCTTAATTTCACTGCAAGCACTGTAAAGTTAGTTACAGTAAATAAACCTCTCTTTAACACACACCCTGACTTTCGGGGGAGGGGGGAGGAGGGAATGAATCAGAGAGGGAGAGGGAGGTAGAGAGGGAGAGGTCTGACTTGCTTTTAGTATGGTTTCCTGCTCCTCATCTAAGGAACCTCTCCCCTTCTATTTGGCTGAACGCTGCATTGCAAAAAGCAGTATCTGAAGAAGTATAATCAGTACCTTCCACACACAGTGCAGGAATTTACACGGATTTGTGCTTTGGATTTATTAGCTTATTGTAAGCCTTAAAACAGATTTCCTCCATTAAAATTAATTAAAAGCTCCTGTTGACTGCTTCCCACTCTGAAAAGAAGGTGGAGAATCTTACTCTCTTAACTTTGCTGATTGTTTATTTATCTTTTTTATGGGGTTTAATATATTCAAGAGCAGTCTTTTCAGCTGCTTGACTTCCTTTCGCGATCTGCTATTTTTTGTTCACACACCATCCCCAAGCACCCAGCCCCCCCCCCCCCCCCACCCCCCTCCAAGTATTTATTCTTATTTTGTCAGATCCTCGTCAGGTCTCTGAGCGGCTCCTTTGTGTTCCTAAGTCTTGATCGGATTCTCTTAACCTCGCCCCCACCCACTCACCGCCAGCCCCGCTCCGGAGCTGCTGATGGGGATCGGATGGATCCTCCTGCCGGGCGCAGCTCCCGGCTCTCCCCGTAGATTCCTTAGCACTCGCCAGAGCCGAACTAAGCCGACTCCCTCTTCCGAGCAAGGCTCACCTCTAAAGGTCCCGTTTCCCCGAGCCACCTCCCAAGCAGAGCCGCCGGTGCTGCTCCCACGGGCTCTCTGCCCGTGCCCCTGCCGCAGGGGTAGTCCTGGGCTCTCCCCTCCCCACGGGGTGGGGGCCAGGCTCGGCACCCTCCCGGCTCGCAGTGAAACGCCACCGGGGACCCGGGAGCTGCCTGCGGCTGCCAGCCCCGAGTCCCGCTCCGGAGCCTCACCACGCACGGCAGCCCGGCCACCCTCTAGCACTTGCCGCCGGCCATTCATAAATCCCCACTGCTGCGAGCCCGGCGCCGCCGACACGGGGCTCTAACGTGGCGAAGGCGGTGTTTCTGACACAGCCTGAGCCCGGCTCCTCAACTTTGCCATCTGGGAGAAGGCAAAGGGCACCGCGGCTTTAAACCGCCCGGGGCTAGAATTACCAGAAAGGAAAAGAGTGAGAAATGAAATCCCAACTGTACCTGGCGGTGTCTGAGAATCCCTCGCCGGCACCGATCGTAATCCCCCTCCGCGCCTCTGGCCCCCCACACCAAAACTTTGCCGCCGCCGCTCCTCGGTGGTGGCCGCCGCCGCCCTCCGCCCGGCGCCGCTCCCGGCCGGCCCCGCGGGCCCGTTCCCCGCCGGCCGCCGCCGCTCCGAGCGACCCCCGCGCCTCCCGCGCCTTCCTCCGCCCTTACGAGGCGGCGGCATCGTCCTACCCCCTGCTCCGCCACCTCCTCCTCCGGCGCGCAGCCCACGGCTCTGGCATTCCCAACGCACTTTCTCTCCTCGCTTCGCTCTCTCTTTCCCCCGCCGTTCCTCCTTCTCCGGTAAAAAATATAAACGAGAGAGGACCGCGGCTACGCTTGGTCTTGGGGTTTCTTTCTTTCTGGGTTGTTTTTTTTTCCTTTTTGGTTGTTTGTCTTTTTTTTTTTTTTTTTTTGTCTTTTTCTGTCCTCTGGAAATGATGAAAGGATCACATGAGGAGCAGGCACAGCGACCCAGGACCCTCGTAAGTCGGAGAAGGCATCGGACACATGTATGTGAGTATACGTGTGAGTGTGTGTGTGTGTGTGTGTGTGTCTGGCTCTCTCCAAGTCCTGCGCCTGCCTCCAGCCGGGATTGCAGGCTGATCTTAGCAGTAATGATGCCTCACATCTCACTATTCCCTGCTAATGTAAGTCGTGCCTTTTTTTCCTCCCTGCCTGACACCCCAGGGAGATGTTTACAGTAATGAATTCAGTTGATAGCCATCTCTCTCTCCTGGAGTCCCTCCCACATTTCTAGTTTAAAGAATGCTTGGAAGGCAGGGCTGCAACCTAAAGCTTTCCAAGAGGCAAAGTCAGGCTAGATTTTCTCTTTTTCTTCTTTCCTTATTTCCCTCCCCGTCCCCCCCGTCTCCCCCGGCTGCTTTTAACCCCTAGGTTGCTGAGGACAATTTAGCGAGCTCTATCGGCTGGGACTCGCCCTCTCCCCCTTTTTCAGCGATGGGAAGCAAGCGGGCGGCGATGCCGGGGGGATGCACGGGCTGCGCAGAGCCCGGTCCCCGCCCTGGCTCCCTCTGAGCCCGCCGGGCCGGCGCTGCGGGAGAGGAAGGTGCGGGTACCGCCGTCCTTCGCGGCGGGACTGCCCCGGCACCGCTGCTCCGGGGGCGCTCCGAGCGGATCGGAGCGGATCGGAAGGGAGGCCGGGAAGTGAGCTGAAAAACTCCCCGAGCGGCGGTTCTGGGAGATGCACGCGCTAGCAATTATTACAGCCGTGCTCTCCACCAACATGGCGATATTTCATGTGCAGCCGCCGCCAAGCCCGCCTCCCCCACCCCCTTCTTTTGCTCTCCTTCCTCCCTTGCGAACTTTTAGATACGTAGTACCAGTATTTAACAAATATAACACAGAATAAAAGAATCTCCAACCCTCAGGGAAGAGACGGACCTCCTCCAGTATTCTGTCTGGTTTTCATCATCAGTCATAAAGACTTAAAAACCTCTGGAGAAACCGCCTTTTGCCCTAAAGCGGTAACAACACCCACTCCACCCCCCACCCTCCTATTTCTCCTGTACACTCTGCATATGAGAGTGTGTGTATGTCTGTCTGTGTGTGTGTGTGTGTGTGTGTGTGTGTGTGTGTGTGNTGTGTGTGTGTGTGTGTGTGTGTGTGTGTGTGTGTGTGCATGCCGGGCTGTCTGCGCTTGTTTCGGAGTAACCCTTCCCCCGCCGTCCAGCTCCCTAGCAGCCTTCTGCCTCGTCCTGGCAAGTCCACTCAAAGACAAAGCTATTTAATACCGAGAAGCACTTGAGCGATACGATACAGCCGTCACGGTCGGATGTGGGGTGTGCCAAGAGAATTTGCCTCAAACTCCTACATTAGTAATGAAAACGCACAGCGCAGCTTTTGCTGCGAGTTACTTTAAGAAACGGGCTGAGGAGGGACGGAGGAGAGGGAGCTGATCAATGCCATGTGTCGAGGAAACAGAAAAAGGAACCGAAATGCCTCGGAGTTGGCTTGCCCCTCACCCCTGGTTGCTCAGCGCCTTCTATTTGCTCGGCCGTACCTCAAAAGCTGAATTACTCGCTATTAGCTCCGCGCCTCCTTCGCCCTTCGCTTGGGGGGGCTAAAACCACTCCCGACTTCAAAGGCTCAATAAAGCCGTAGCGAGGAGCCCCGGCGAGGGTCAGCCCAGCCGCCGTGTGCTCGGCGCAGCTCCTGCCCCCGCACTCGCCCTGCCCTCCACCCGCTGGCCTCCGAGGGGGCTCCGGAGAGTCCGGGTGGACAGCCCGGAGCCTCGCCGCCTGCTCGCTCGGGGGAGGAGGAGGACTTGTGCCCTCACCTACGAGAAGTGATGGGGGTGGGGAGCGAGCACGGACAGGGGAGCGCAGGTAGCCAGCGTTTCTCGGGGGACTCAGCAAGAGGAAGGGAGTTAAAGACGAGAACCCGCTTTCCTCCCTGCTTCTCGCCCCAGGATGGAGGGGAGGCAGCCCGGGGCCCTCCGCGGGTCCCAGCCGGCCGGGAAGAAGAGGGTGTGACACCGGTCAGTCCCGCGGCCAGAGCCTGCATCCCCGCCTCGGAGCAGGGGCTGCTCTGTAGTCGAGTCTGCTCGCAGCTTCCAGCTGGTCCCGAGGGATGAAAGGATCAGGAGCCCCTTAGAGTACAAAGGCTAATGTTCTAGGTATTTTTTGACTTTTTAAGATCTTTCTTTCCTTATTTACTTCTTTGCCTCTGCATACTTTTCAGAGCTCTTATTTGAGCACGATTTATATATGCCTCATGAAGCTGATGGACAACTAGTGCATTTTTTAGCTGGCGAAAAAGACCCTCTCTTTCTCATGTTTACTCCAGCTGTCCCTGTGTTTTCCACGTCCCCGATATTAGCAGCCTGGCGTCAGCACAGAAGGCAGAGCTGGCCATTGTCGATCGCAGGTATTTTTGCCCTCTGTGCCCCTAATCAGGGAGGAAAGTGGGAATGTTAAAAACTTCTGCAAGGCTGCAGGCAGCTGCCTTGCTCCGCAGTCTCAGAGGGATTAGGCGGAATTATCCCTGTTTCTGTCCCTGGACCCTCAACCAGACTATACTTCAAATCAGTGAATGGTACTCAGGACACGTTTTGGTCAAATAAAGATCGTGTCAATTCAGAAAGTGACTTAATCAGGCGTTACCTGCTCCTGCGGAAAGGGGTTCCTTCTCTGTAGGTCACCCAAAGCCCACCGGGTCCGGCAGGTTGAAAGGGGAGAAAGTGGCAGAACAGCTGGGCTCCAGCATGGTACTGTTTTAGGGATCACCACCGAGGTCTCTGTTTTCCATAGCTGCCAGTGGTCACCAACACCCAAGCTTGCTCTCAAGGAAAGGAGGAAAGAAATTATCTTCCCAAACTGCTCTCCAGCCGGTCATTTGACCCTGACACCCACCGATGACACTGAAGCACACCCCGTTGGAGCGGCTAAACGCCTCGCAATTTCCTGTCTTCTGTTCCCCCGGGCGGCCCCGGCGCACCGCCGCCGAGCGATCTTATCGCCGTGCCATCATTATTCACCGGTGACAACCAGAGATGCAGCGCTGCTAAGTGAGGGTGACAGATTTCAAACGCGGGGCTGCAGCGTATCCAGCCTCAGACATATTCTTCCTCAAACTTTGCCTAGCAAGCAAGTCAGTGGTTTAACCCTTTGCAGCTCTTTCTCTCTCCCGGGGACCGAGATCCCAGCAGAGGGGAATGCTGTTTTGAGGGGAACGCGGGACAAGACGGCTACTTGGCTGGAGATGGTTTATTACGTGCCGTTTTCTATTCTTGGTTATTTTCACTTGAAACAGATGAGAACCGCCAACTCCAGGGAGCAGATGGAGGGCTTTTCTGTGATTAGGGGCTGGAAAAATCCTCTTGGCAAAGCAGATCGCTGGGGACTCACCTGTGGTCCCTCTCTGTCACCGAGTCAGCAAACTCATCTGCATGGCACGAATTCCTCTCATACGCACATATACAGAGCTTCTGCACTTTCCCCAGCCAGGTGTGGTTAAAAGCACAATTCCAAAAGTGCCATTTCACTCAGAACTCGAGATTCAGCTCTTTTACAGGTTATTAACTACAACAGAGAAAGGAGCAAGTGAGAAAGAAACATATTTTCAGGAAAGAAAGAAAGGAAAAAATAGCCTTTTTCACATATGCACTTTGTACTCAAAGGAAATATTTACCACCACCAAACTTCAGCCTGTCAGAACATGTTTCTTCCTAAGCACAAGAAACCTTAAAACTGAAAAAAAAACCCCATGTGCAATTCAAAAATGAAATAAAGTGCTTGAAAGCGTTCCAGAGTGTGTATCCCCCAGCCCAGAGCCCGATGTGAAGACAACAGGGAAATAAGATTAACAATCTCTATTGATTGCCTAGTATTCATTTTTATATATTTTCAGTGCATTATGATGTGTTTGTCACCCTTCTCTGCCCCAACCGCCCTAAAAAAATTAAAAATAATAATAATAATAAAAGTAAAGTGGGGACACGACCTCTGGCTGCAGCTCCGGGAGGTCCTTCCAGAGCCCCTGTGGTCATGCTGTAGGAAGGCTGGAGAAGCAGGTAGATGTGTATGAATGGAAATTTCAGTGCTTTCTCCATTAAATGTGTAAGATAAGGCTGGACAAGGGAGGAGAAGAATCCTACAGTAAGCAAAAGGACAGGGAAAAAAAATATTCTCCTCCCACCCACATTTCTAAGTTCCGATTTTAAGCACAGCAGGCAAATAAAATTCTTCAAATGAAGAACCCCCGGTCACACTCAACCCTTCCCCTCCACGAAACTCCCCCAAACCTGACCCTTTGGACATGGCATGTATCCTTGTGCAGCCGGTGCGGTGACGGGGCCCGAGAGCAGGCGCGGCCGGTTCCGCGGGCAGGAGGAGAAGCGCTGCCGCAGGTGCGCAGCGGAGCTCCGCGGGCGCGGAGCGGGGCCGCCTGCACGTCCCGCGGCGCGGCCAAGGTGGCAGCAGAGCACAGCGCTAGGATGGACACGTCCCCCCTTCGCTCCTTCCAACACGCTCCGCTTAAAGTGCTGCACACCCCTTCCCCCTCTTCCCCGCTCCCCACGTAATCTCGGTAATAGTCTGATTACTTGGACTTTAAACAATTTTCCCCCTCACCGTTACCAGCCTATAAATGTGTCAGGGATGGATTTATTTATTTATTTATTTGCTAGCTAACCGCTTTGCATGGCTGAAGAGCTGTAAACTGAAAGGAGAATATAGAAATATATTCTCTTTAAATTATCTCTGATCATACAAGATGGCTAGCCTGGAGTGATGGTCCACTGATCCATAATACAACCTCACTTATCTTATAGAAAATGTAAGATGGGATAACACTAAGAAATGTTATAAAAATGAAAGTGCCTTTTTAATATTTTTTTTCTTAGGGCTATATTGTTAGATTGATTTCTGCAGCTTGCAAGAAAGAGGGTAAAAGGAAATGAAAATAATTTTGTAACTGGGAAGTTGGTCTAAATCATAGTGAATAATTTCAATTTTTGTCAGTAATGTAAAATTTTACTTCAGGCCTTAAATTCATGCAGCTGACAGAAAGGGAAAAAATCACTAAGTATATTCTTCATCAAATTTTGGAAAATCATCTTATTAAAAAAGGTTTTGAGGAAGGAAAGGGAAAGAAAAGGGGATGGGGGAGGAAAGAGAAAAAGGAAAGGGATAGAAGGAGAAGGAAAGGGGCAGAAAGGGAGGGGGAGGAGAGGAGGATGGGAAGGAAGAAAGGAAGGAACCAGGTAGACACATTTGTAGAATATTGATGTTTCTTACCATAGTTTTCATGCTGATGACAGTTGCACAAATGTAGATCAATCCAACCAACACTTGGTTGAATTTGATAAAATTAAGATAATTAAAGTGGCTAAAATCATGACATAAGAATCCAGCAGTCATTAAACATTGTTATGCATTGTTTCTTTGTGGTTTTATTTGTTTTTTTTTAGTGAATAGATAATGCAAAGGAGAATAGAATAATGAGAAAAACTGCAATCAACACATATATGAAAAAATAATTTATGATTGACCTACCTACCTACCTACCTACCATGGTGAATGGAAGGCATAAGTAAAACCTTCTGAATAACATACAAATAGCCAACATGAGTTTTTTCCTTTCACATTTTCTAAGCGTAATCATTAAGATCCTTTTCATTGTCATAGCCAGCTTTTAAAATAAAGGAATATCTTCCATCTCTGGTTCTGTCATTTCATCTTTATGATTCTAGAAAAAATAATCCACACACTTCTATCAGACAAACTCTTGCTTTACTATATAAAAAACACCTCAGTGAAAGTCACACAGAATTCATTAAGTTTCCCCCTTCTGCATTTGGTGCTCTTCTTTTATTCTAAGTGGAGAAGCCTAGAAGGCAGACTATCAATCTACTGTAGAGAAAACATCCCTTTCTGATCACAAGGCTATCTACCCAGTCTCCCATGGGAGCTCAAGAGCTCACTCATTCTAATTTCCTACTGATTAAAAAATCAGATTTATTTGTACTTTCTTATCCACAGGTTTGGCAAGCTCAAATCATTCCTTCACTTTTGTCTTTGTCAAGCCCATTTCTGTAACTTTTTGCATTTTCTAGGAGATAGTTACAATTATGACAGAGTGCCTCTAAATGATCAAAGAGGAGACAGTTTTCTTTCAGCCCAATAAACATGAATGAACATTAGAATTATGAGAATATATAAAAGCTGGACAGGAGACCATTATTTTTAAAAGATTAGCCTGATCAAAATCTCTCAATATTATTTAAAGAGACTACATAAAAAAAGTGCTACAACTTATAATATAGACCCTAAGGTTCATGGCATAGCTTTAGCCTTATATTTGCTTGATTTCCATGCCTCATTTTGTAGAAGGTTAGCAAACTTTGATCTACAGTATTTCAAAATATTTCAAGCTCTATCTGACAACTTTTAACTCTCTTTCAATTCCAGTATCAGATACTTATGTGTAATAGGATACAATGGAAAATGCAAATTTTACATTGAATTTTCTATATTCTACTGTTTTTTGTCCTAGATTCTGATAAAGTGGTAACATCATTTGGTAAAGCCTTCTATTCTTTTCTGTTTATTTATTTTAGAACATACTGTAGAAAGGATAGGTGAAAAGGAAAATTTCTTTCAATTACCTAAAGAAAAAACCTATAAAGATGTTACCCTGACCAGAAGGGTCAAGAAGTAGAGGCTACATGATTACACCTCCAAACTGAGAAATAAATGAGCAGTAATCTTGGGATGTTGGTGCACCAAGAGGTCCCCTTTCCAGGGGCTATTACTAGAGGGCAGAAAAACATGTCACCATGGTACAGACCGATTACCTGAAAGGAAAAAAATAAAAAGATTAGGCAGATGGTATCTGTTTTGCATCCTGATAAATTGGCAGTAAGCTTTCAGGTCTTCAAGAGGATTTTGAGGCAGTGAAAATATCTTGAGAAACCATTTGTCTTGCTCTTTAGCAGTGCAAAGCACCCACGTCACAGATTTGTGGACTGAGGGGGATAGGAAGGTTGTCACAGCAGTCAACAACTTAAACTCTTTAAAAACATGGGGCACCAGATTTTGTTCAGACCTAAAATTTTCCTTAGGATTTAGTAAAAGAGATTTTATGTCACTTCAATAATCTCTTTTAGACTTAAGGGGAATGTTGTCAGGAGGGTCTGTGATTAGATCTGCTGAACCAGTGAAGGTACCCATCCAGGTAACCATGGCCTGCTGACAGAAAGAGAAGAGATGTGCATTTATGAGGGACACATGTTGCAGTGAAGAAGAAATGCAGTGCTAAAAGTTATGAGGCTGCTTACTAAGTGATGCTATGAAGAATATGGTGCCTAGTGCCAGTAGAGTTTTTTATTTCATTCCTATAGTATAGCAGAACTGGGAAAGTCTAAATTTGCTTCACTGATGGGATGCTTCTGGTGAGAAAACCCACTGGCAGAATTGCACCAGGATTGCAATTTTAGGGTGGACTTAATTCAGCTAGGAGTCATTGTTAGGCAATTCTATTCCTCTTGTGGAATTGTGTTTTCCATCCAGCAGTCTTCAATTCTCAAGACCTTGAACAACCCCTGAGGAAAGGCCAATTTTGCCTTTTATATATACTATATGCATTCAACCACTGAGACAGTACCGACCGTTTTATATAAAACCCCAGCAATATGCAAAGATAACAGCACTGGGAAATTCTTTTCCTGGATCATATGTATGCATATATATTTAATTGTCTTGCAGAATGTATAACTAAGTCATTGAGGTCTGCTTCTTCTTTGCCTATAATTCAAACAGACCCTTCCTCAGTTCACAACGAGTTTTTTATTCAGTTAATTCTGCTTACTTGGTGGTGACAAATTGCACTTGAAATCTACCATAAGATTATTTAGTTAAACATACCACACTACTCCTAGGTGGAGTAGTTATGAAGAAGAGCCAGGAATATACCCCCAGGATAAACTGAACTTTTTTTTCTTGCATCATAAAATGATCCTGCTTTCTGTGCCTCAGGCAAAAAGAATGCTAAGTTAAGCTATTCTTTTTGGTAGGGTTAGAGAAGACAGTGAAATCCTCCCTGGAGAAAATGAAGCAGCTTGAGTGTGTAATCGTTTACTGGTGAACTTTAGTAAGTCCAAATGATGAGTTAGAGAGAGAAGAGTTTTCAGGTTTTGGCTCACTCTTTAATTTTGAAGCATATGCATATTCGTCAGCATTTGTTCATCAGAGAAACAGATTTCTGCAAGCTCAGAGAAGCTGGGCTTTCACTATAGGATCATCTTTGGCATTTGTTTCTTGCATTTGTCAAACACAACTTGTCTTAACCACTATTGAATAAAATAGGTTAACCATATACTTCTATTGCCATTGTCTTTGGATTTCTCTGGTCTCAAAGGTTATTGTGGGCTATTGAACACTGTTATGGCCACTCTTAGCACTCTCATCATTTTTAGCTTATTGCTGGGCTTGGTGTAGGGAACAGCAAAGAAAAGGGAGGATGACCTGGAAACGGAGGGTGATCCCAGAAAAAGGAAGTGCCCTCAGCCAATCTTGCCGAAGGGAGACAGGGTGGACAAAAACGGGGGCTTGGTAGAGGGTTCATTAATATTCATAGTCAGGCCAGGATAGAGATTCAGGCTCTGGGCTCACAGAGGACTGGAGACAAGACTAGAAAGAAGGCTATCATGCCTGTCCAATGTCCATCCAGAAGAGAGGACTGGAGACCTGCACACCTCCAGAGATGACTTCATCTGGTCACCCCCAAGGTGACACAAAGTCCCTGCACCAGGGCAGAGTTGAAGAGAAGGAGTGAGGAAGGGAATTCCCAGGGAAGGTTGGATCTGATCTCTCCCATGGCTATCCCCAGGACTCTGGATTTATGACAGTAGCCACCATACTTGACTTAAAAACATGTAATACATAATGAATACATAATATCAGTTCTCTGAAGGGCCATTTCATAAACTCACAAACAAGCTCAAGCTCTTTCCTTTGACAATATTTAGTTTTACCAATCTCTACTGGATAGTCCATTGCGTTACATATTTGAAAGATAGAATATTTAATCTACATGTAAGAAAGTTTTAAGTTCTTTTCAGATCCTATGAGTGCTTCTCTATTCTTAGTCTTTTAATCGTTGTGCATGAGATTGGGCAGTCTCAGAGAGGAGATACACTGTTATTTTGAACAATTGTCTCATTCTTTCTCTTATAATTGATGATAATATGTTGGAGATAATTTCTAGAGTAAGGCTATTGCTTGAGACATGCAGACATTTGCAGTCATCTAAACTGAGGAGGTTTAGGCAATTATTGATCAGCACTTTTTGCTGTGCTCCTGCAGGTACTTTTTTACAGCACTTATTACTGAGATGTATTCTTGAACCTCTTCAGATGACAGCAAAATATGTGCTAGCACTGACTAGGGTCAATTTTCAGCTTCCTCTTTTTTTTT